>NC_081568.1:27127812-27335170 GCF_022355385.1 Mustela nigripes
AGTTAATGATTTTCATCCAATTCACCAATTTTCTCTCCAGTTCACCTGGACAACCCAAGACATTTAAAGGTGGAATTCTCTTTGGAGAACACCACTGCCATTGTATAAGAAATGCAAATTATAAATGGGGAGTTGGGTTTAATATTCCAGCTACTTAATTCTTACAGAGTTCCACAACAAAGTTACATTAACTTGGTTTTCTTTCCCCAAAGTATCAAAATACTATGATCATAGTATCAAACAGTGAAAATCTGTTGGGGCAAGATAAGGGAGGGAGATCAATTTTTGTGAGCATTTGGAAATTCTGGGCAGAAATTCTTTCTGTAATGGTAAAGAGTTTTCTAAAATTCATAAACAATTTTCAATACAGAGGGTATTTAATAAGATCTTCCTACCCTTTCAAATAAAAAAAAAGGGTATGAATTATTTTGTAATACACAATGAACATAGTTTGCAGAACATTAAGGTGATTGATTAAAATGCTAACTATGCCTTATTTCTGCATAGCGTATTAGGTAACTTTAAAAAAACTTGTCACTCCGGGTCCCTGGGAGGCTCAGTGCTTAAGTGTCTGCCTTCGGCTCAGGACAGGATCCCAGGGTCCTGGAATCGAGCCCCACATCCGGTTCCCTGCTCAGCGGAAAGCCTGCTTCTCCCTCTCCCACTCCCCCGACTTGTGTTCCCTCTCTCGCTGGGCTTCTCTCTGTCAAATAAATAAAAATCTAAAAAAAAAAAACCCAAACCAAGAAACTTGTCCCTCGAGATATCTCATTTTCATAGGATAGCCAACGAATTAAGAAAGGAAGATCTTATTCACCTAAGGACCAAGGGAGGGACAGATTACATAAGGGACATTTGTAGTTTCGAGAGACTTTGGTAGGGCTGAGGGCTAGAGAGGCTGTCTCCCATGGAAGCATGCTGAGACCATGTTGAAGTGTGGATGAATGAGGGGCTGTGGTTGGCAGGGAAGAAACATTATGTCGTCTGCTTCCAGACCCAAGACAGGATCCTTTTCCTTCATAAACTGTTTCACGTTCTGCTGGGAGTTACAGGGTACACTTGGCATTGAGCTAGAGCACTAGGTCCCTCTGAACTGTGTGCTCTCATTGACAGGATACTCACATCAGGTGCCTGCCTCCCACCAGTGAGGCCAGGGGCACAAGACCTCCAAAGGATGAACAAGGTGTCCCCTCTTTAGGATGTGATGTCTTGAGCAGATGCCTCGCATTGGGGGGAATGGCTGCAGACCCTCATCAGAGCCAAGACCTGCTTCCAAGGCCGTTCCTGCAAGGAGGGATGCTATCCCCGCTGGGCCCTCCTGATGTCTCCTCACATCCACTCCTGCCCATCTCCTCCCCCTCCCGCTGGTTCTTTTGGTTCCCTCCCTCCGTATCTTTCCCATCAGGGTCTTTTCCTTAAGCGAGGCAGGGTGGTTGCTGGTGTCTACAAGAAAGAAGTTTGTCCGAATCCAAGGCTGGCAGGTCCATCCCTCCTCTTGGAACTTTTGGGAGCAGGCCTGCCCCTCCTGGACCTTTTCAGGGGTTCAATCAGTTCTGCAGTTGGCGGCAAGGACTGCCAGGGGGCAGGAGACCTCCCTTTAGGGTCCATTTTAATACTTTTCTTAGAAAAAGCTTTGCAAGAGTCTTGGGAAGTTTCTCAGCTGGAAATGGGCACCATTTGCTATCCATCAGCCCTCTGGCACACCCTTCCTTGTGGCAAAGTAGGCAGACATGGGAAAATGGTACCTTCAAGCACACAGCCCATCTCCCTAGAGACGATACACACTTAACGACTATCATTAGTAAGGAAGAAGGCACCTTGGAGATATTTTTTCTCTTCCTTTATCTTGAAACAAGTTTCTCCTATAACTCTGTGGACATGTTTAGCCCCAAGTGCCCGTGCATATCAGACATAGGCAAGGCTGAGTCCTTGACCCACATGTATATCATACAGACTATATGCAGGTGTTGTACAGGGATGGTGACATGTTTATTTTCACCTGCCTGGCCACACTTAACACCTGGTGATCTCCCCATCAAAACCAGACCCTGCCTCCCTCTTCTCCCATTTTAATTTTCTATCTTCCCACCTTCATTTGGTTTTATTCATCACGTGTATCTCTACTGGCTGTTTTCTATGTATTTATCTGTTGGTTTGTGCTCTGTTTCCCCAACTGGGATACAAAACAAAATCATGGCTTTTTGCCCACTGCCGCCCCCCCCCCCGTGGCTCTGTCCACCTGTGGGTCCCTAGTAGGCATTCAGATACTTTGCTTGCATGTGTATCTTGCACAGAGTGTGTTCCTAAGAAGGGGGTGGCCAATGAGTGTGTGTTGGAATGAACAAACCCAAGCAGGCATGTATCTAGGTACAATAGGTCAGAAAGTAGAAATAAAGCCCCAGAGTTTCTTGAAAGAGAAGGTGGAGCATGGCATGGCATTCATGTCTATGTGGCCTAAGTTTGCAAGAGGACTTTCCCTCTGTAGTTTCTCGGTGCAGCTATGTTAAGAAATCCCTAGGACTTGATCAAGAAGATTTCACCTGCAAGCTTCACCTGCTACCACCATCCGCCCAGCTCCCCAAGGACCAGGGGTTAGGCTAGGAAAGGGGAAGGGGGGCAGAGAGGGCACTCTCCCCTGCTTCATCAGCAGCTGGTACTTGCAACGTAGTATCCTCCTTATAGAGCACAAGACTCTGGGTATAATTCTAGCTCCTTCTCAGAAAATGACAGGGTTAAATGATATTCTGGCAAAATCCCATGATTGAGGAAAAGAGAAGCGCAAATAGGGTTGGAAGAAGTGTAGGGAAGGAGGGGCACGGTGGAATCATTCTGACTTAGAGTCAGAGTCAGACAAACCTGGGTTTAGATGGCAAGTTGTCACTTCTGTGTTTCTCTCTTTGACCAACTTTCTTAATTGCCTTTACTCTTCTGTCTCCTCAGCTGTGAAATGGATTAATAATACTCACTAACAAGTTTGGGTTGAAGATGAGAAGAGATAATCCTCTAAAGCATGAGAAGTATTAAATTTGAAAGAAGAGCGACTGTTGGGAAGACACAAAGCAAATAGGAGACAAGGAAGGAGAGAGAAAAGGGAAAGAAGAGAAAATGAAGACCACATCGATCATAATGGGGGATGGAAGAGGCTTTCCTGTACCTGATTCGGGCCTGTGAGCACACGGAAACCTGCAGACAGCTGCTAACATTCACGTTCCGTGAGGGGAATTGCGGAGGAGGTGAGGTTCAGGGAAAATCACGAGCACAGAAGAGAGACTACATAAAGCCACCAATGGCTGGTGACCCCGGGTCTTCTCACGTTTTGGGTCCCCGCTGGAGAGAGAGTCTGAGTGGAAGGAGAGGGCTCAGGGTCTAGTCCTAGCTCTCGGGTGTCTCTGAGGAAATGGCTGCACTCTTCTGAGTCTGTTTCCTTGTCATTGCTTGAGGTGATGGTACCACTTCCTGGGGGCATGGCAGGGGCAGAAGGCTTTGTGAGGAGGCTTAATGCCTTCCAAAGTCATCGGCCTTGAGTATCTATTTATTGCAGTTAACAGTTAGTCATGAATGGCTTTCCTTTTATTTCTCCTTTATAATACAGCTAAATTACCACATTGTTTTCATTTGGAAATTGTGCATCTTGGGTTTTATTATCCGTGGATTTCCGTTCAGGCGAGGGGCAGGGTGGGGGTGTAGTAAAATGTTGGGCTCGAACAAGGCAATGGATTTGCCAGGGTGAGGACTGCTGGGTCAGATGGCCTCTCTCCAAGCCCCCATGGTAGGCTTAAACCCAGAGCCCCAGGCAACAGGTTCTGAGCTCAGCCCAGACCGTCTAGCCAACCTTCAGCTGACCCATGTGCCCCTGGTTTCCACTTACGGCTCAAGGAAGGGCACATCTTGGGGATCCTGGAAGAGGAGGTCTGCAGGTACCAAGCTCTCAGCAGGTGTCTCCAGGCTGGAGTCATCTCTCCCAGTCAGAAAACAAGCCCCTGGCGAAGCAGGTCAAAGGAAGGGCTCCAACTGCTCATGGGCCAGCTGGACTTTGAGTTTAGGATGGAAGGGGAGGAGCTCTGGGGGGGAGGGGGGTCCTGGAGTGGTTACTGCCTTCACTTGGGACAAGTCCCAGAGCTCCTAGGGCAGGACCTCAGGGAGAAAAGTTCCCAGTCCGTGCCTTAGGGGAGAGAAAAGAAAAGAAGGTGGAAGAGAGAGAAGAGAAAGAAGGCAGGCAAACAAAGTCAAGGCCTTCTGGAGGAGTTTGGTTAGTTTTCTGTTCTAGCAGTTTCTTGTTAGGAGGAGCATCTGTCCGTGAGGGTGGTGGTGGCTGTGGGGGGGGAGGGGGAGGTTCCAGAAATAGTTGAAGAGGCCAGAGACTGAGAAATGAGGCGTGTGAACCCAAGAGAGAAAAGGAGGATGTGTACGAAGTGAGTGGATGAAGAAATTGCTGTGGGTATGGAGGGTCTCTGAGGAGGAGAGGGGACTATGGGAAGAGCGTGCTGCTCTCCGGGGAAGGATGAGGGGCACAAAATAGCTAGGAAGGCTCTGGACAATGGTGCATCCGAGTAGGGCAAGAAGTTGAGACCTGAGGAGTCAAGGTGCTTTATTCTTATGTTTTAATTTCTTTTCTTCCTTCCTTCCTTTCTTTTTTTTAAAGCTTTTATTTATTTATTTGACAGAGAGAGATCACAAGCAGGCAGAGAGGCAGGCCGAGAGAGAGAGGGGGAAGAAGGCTCCCTGCTGAGCAGAGAGCCTGATGTGGGACTCGATCCCAGGACCCTGAGATCATGACCTGAGCTGAAGGCAGAGGCTTAAACCCACTGAGCCACCCAGGCGCCCCTATGTTTTAATTTCTAACATTCCCATTTGTCCCTCCTGCGTCCTCCACCCCTACTATCTCCATAGGCAACTATTTCCACATTTAATATGTATCTTTTGGTTGGCATGTCTTCTTAGAAAACTGGTATTGTGTGGCGTGGATGTGTTTTCAATTTCTAAAAATATGTCCTTTCTCTTTTGCTCAGACCATGGTTTTAACCCATCCAGGTTGTTCTCATACAGTGGCAGACTGAGAGTCAGTGCGCCTGTGTGTGGCAGAACCTAAGGGGCACAGCGACAAGGCCATTTGGAACTTGGTGGGGAGGGTCCTGTACACAGAGGGTGCAGAGGGCTGGAAGAAAGAGGCAGGCTGCTCTGGATTGCTGGAGGGTGGGGGTGGGGTGGTGGGTGGTGGGGGAGGAATGGGGGATGGGAGAGTGGTGAGAAGAATGGGGGCTTAGGGGGGCCTCTAAAAAGCAGTAGAGCTTCTGAGGCTTTTCTTGGGGGCAGCCACAGGCCAAGTACATCTCTATACGGTCCTAGAATCTTCCCAGTTTATATAGAGGACTAAACTAGGTTAACTGGATTCTTTCTTAGAGTTTCCACCTCTGAGGTAGACCATACAGAGGGTTCCAACCATACTTTCTCCAGGCAGAGCCTTCGGAACAGCTCTCAGTGTGGGAAAGGTGAGCAGAACGTACTTTCTAGGACAAAGGAGGGATGAGGAGCTTCTAAGCGCCGGGGTCCAGCTTTGAGGGCCGCAGGAGGTACCATCCTCTCCAAGAGCTCCTGCCACAGTGGTGGGGGTTGGGTGCATATCATACAAGGGGACGTCTTGCATGACCCCGCGGGGAGGCCATCTGGCTCAGTCACATTCTCCACGGACATCTAGGCAACAACATTTTACCCCAAATGCCCAGAGGAGGGGAGGGCCCCAGATAAGCACAGAAAGTGTTTCAAGTTCATTGTGTATTGTCCCAGGATGGGCTCCCAGCTCCCAGGCCATTCTGCCTTGCGGGCTCTCAGGAGTGGCTAGGGCAGCTGGCTGGCCAACAGTCATGTAGGCAAGCCCGTACTGGGGGCAGCCAGTCTGTCATGCCTCGGCCAGAGGTGAGGACATGTTGTGTTGCTGAAGTCTGGAGTCTTCAGCTCCACTGGCAGTGATGGGTTTTGTGCTTGTGAACACTGTAGGCTGCAAACTCCTTTGACTTAAGATTTTTCTTGGGTTGTCAGCTTAGAGACTATTGTGGTGAGAGGCACCCAACACCATTGGGGGCTGCCTTGGGTGGGAAGCCAAACACCGCATGCTCCCTGACATCAAATAGAGAAGTTGCACCTTCATTATTTAAAAGGGAAAATGGGCGCCTGGGTGGCTCAGTCAGTTAAGCATCAAGTTTAACTTGGTTTTATTTCAGATCTCCCTCTCAGCCCTCCTTGGGCTCCCTGCTCAGTAGGGAGTCTGATGAAGAGTCTCTCCGTCTACCCTTCTGCCACTCCTGCGTGTGCGCTTGCTCTCTCTCTCTCAATCTCAAATAAATAAATAAATAAATCTTGAAAAACATAAAGGGACAAACTTTTTTAAAAAGTGAAAACATTTATTCTGATTATCATAATACAGGACACATTCTTTGTGAAAACAGACTCAAGTCTAGAAAAGCCCAAGGAAGAAAGGAAAAACCTCAACAGATCTGACCATTATATTTCAGTAAAGAATCTTCCAGAAATCCTTTATTACATGTGTACGCCTGTGTATACACAAACCATTTCATTTCATAACCTGCTTATAGTCAATAATACAGCCTTTTATGCAAAAAATATAGATCTGAGTCACGATTCCTACTTCTTTCACAATATGCTGTCACCTGTTTTATTTGATTTTGGAAAATTCTTTGGCCATGATTGTTTTAGTATTTCTTCTCCTGATGAGATTTCAATTGCACATATATTATACCTTTTGTAATTGTGCCACAGTTCTCAGAGGTTCTGTTATATTACCCCCTCCACCTTTATTCTCGCTGTGTTTTAATCTAGCAAGTTTCTATTACTCCTCTTCAAGCTCACGGATTCTTTCTTCAGCAGGGTCCCGTCTGCTCATGAGCCCATTGGAGACAGTCTTCATTTCTGTTACAGGGCTTTGGATTCCTAATCTTTCCTTTTGATTCTTTCTGAGAGCTTTCCTCTCTCTGCTTACATTATCCATTTGATACTATGTCATGTCTGCCTTTTCTATTAGAGCCCTTAACATATTAATCATTTTTACTTTGAATTGTTCAATAATTCTAAAATGTGTGTTGTGTCTGAGTATGGTTCTACAAAGTAATGTCTCTAAAACTCTATTTTTTTTTTTCCTGTCAGTTTAGCATCTCTTGTAACTTTCTGCTGGAAGCTGGACATGTTGCATTGGGTAATAGGATCTCTGGTGAATAAATCTTTGGTGGGAGGTTTTATGTTAATCTGGTTAGAAGTTGGGATGTGTTTAACGTTTGCTGTAGCTGTAAGCGCCAAAGGAGTCAAATTCCTGTAGTGTCCTTATTTTTGGATTTCTTGCTGTCTTAGGGCTTCCCTTAAAAACTCCATAAATGGGGTCAAGATCTAGCACCTCTTTGAGTTGTAATTCACCATCATTACACAGGAAACTTAAAATATTATGATTAGGTCTCAGTCTTTTAGTTGGTCTATGTCTCTGGACTGGGATGGCCATGTGTGTTTTTCCAGTGTAAAAAAAAATTTTTTTTAAACCTCCTACCCTCTACTGTCCTTCCTGGCCTTAATTTTCCCAATCTATTTCCTTGAAACCTTGACTTTCTTCTTTATTTCTTTCTCATCAGTGAGGTAGGAAACAGAGATGGGGCTGGAGAGGGAGAAATGACCTTCATGCAGTAGGCACAGGGCCCTGATCTGGTCATTTTCCCCAGAGAAGAGATCTTTACTAAAGTGAAGTCTCTGTGCATATTTCACAATGATTATTCTTCCCCTTCCCCAGCCAGAGCAATGAACGGAGCTTTACAATGACAACTTAATGATATTCCTCCTGTAGGTATGGCTCCTAACACTCTGGGGGGCCTCCGGTGACTCTAGAAATTAGGGAGCTTCTCATTCTCAAGCTAGTCCATACTCAGCAATTTGTCCAAACTACTATTTAAGTGTTTCTTGAAGTTATGGCTCCAGTGGCTTCTGTTCCAGGTAAAGAAGGTCTATGCTGTGACTTTCAAGATTTGTTTGTATCCCTAGATTTCACAGTGACAAGCCATCCAGCAACTTTGATTCCTTGAGAGGTTCAAGAAAATTCATTCATTTTCCCTTTGTTCAGCTTCTTGTAAGGATGTTGATGGTTCAGCTATATGCTGCAGAGAAAGTTGGAGGTCTCCATATATTTTACTTAGTAAGTCCCTATTGACAGATAGCTGTATTTATTGCATATCCTAGGACATAGAATTTTGTGCTCTAAATGAACTAGTTACCGTTTTGGATAAATCCTTGAAGAGGGCTTTCCAGGTCAGAACGTCTGTACATTTAAAATGCATTCCAGTAAGAAGGCATCAACTAACACTGCACAAGACTGTTTTCCAAGATGGTGGGTCTTTTTGATCACTTTGGAATTACAGTGATATCCACTGATTCTGAAAGCTGGATGAGGGACAAGCTTAGACTGCCTCAGATCTTCGTGCTCTGTCTGAGAGTCACTTGAAATAGCAATCTAAGATCTGACCCGAGGTTCACAGGCAAAATTATGATTAGACAGATGTTATCTCAGGGAACCCTGGGTGGCTCAGTCAGCTAAGCATCTGCCTTTGGCTCAGGTCATGATCCCAGGGTTTTGGGATTGAGCCCTGCATCAGGTTTTCCCCTCTGTCTCTGGTGGCTGCTCCCTCTGCTTGTTCTCTATCTCTCTCTGACTCTTACAAATAAATAAATAAATGAAATATTAAAAAAATAATAAACCGGTGATATGTCTGAGTTATTAGGGACTTTAAGAGACATCCGCTCTGGGTCTTTTTCTTTTTCCTTCACACGGATTAGGTATAATTTTTTCCATTATATATGGGACTGGAGAAGATGAGAAAGGACCCCAGTTCACATGACTGGTGACTAAGAGGGGCAGGATGTCAGTTAAGAGGCTTGCCATCTCTATTTCTCATACAATGAATTATTTTGAAGCTTAATATGTTTTATCAGGTAGGAAAATATTGGAATCTCCCCTCAAGAAAGGTAACTGATAATTATGGAAACAATGGGAAAGCCATGGGTAAGTATTGGGGAAAATTATTAACCTGACAAATTCTGTTGTCAAGTTAATAATTATGGGGGATTTTTTTTTTTTTTTGAGCTCAGGTTTGCTAATGATTTATCAGTTAAGTCTGAGTGAACTTTGCTCTTTGATCCTAGTACTTCTGCCAGTAACAGAACAGGGTCCATCAGAATTACTGAGAATAAATAATACTTTTCTGAAGTGATCCTTTCTCTTTCCTAACTTGCTTAGGAGTCCTGGAGTGGAAGGAAAGGGAAAATTCTGGAAGGATTTCATATCACAGGTATCTTATTTCACTGTGAATGGACTCTGAAGGAGGGCAGGGGTAGAGTGCTCAGAATGAAGTACAGAGATGGCAGGTGAGTTCAAAGAGAACAACTGCATGGAAATGTGCTCTGGTACTAAAACCCTTAGCATTTCATATAGCACTGATTTTCTTGAAAACACTCAAGAAGTTCTCAGAAGTCACATGAAGCAAAGCTGAGTGGTTGACTTTGAAACAGTGGTTGGATTGTACTCTAAACACTTAACACCTCAGATCAGCTGCACAATGGCATAGGATACTACTTCCAGACAAAGGGTAAGGAAAAGATGCACACATCTTATATTTCAACAGAAATATATGAATACATTTTTTTTCAGTTTCATTTTACAGACATAGACACAATCAAACTGAAATCCACAAGGACAGATTATAAGTCATATAATTATTTTCATTTGTATTACATGATGAGTTTCACAATACACAGATTCTCTGTTTTAATGCATCAGACAGTTTGGAACCATGTAAAGCAGTAAAATATAAAATAATATAACAGTTACGTTAAAGTCAGGAATGTTACATGGCCAGTACATCCAATATGCCACTGAAAGACAGTCAAAGCATGAGACGCGATATCTTTCATTTCTAAACAATAAGCAGCTTTGGAGAAAGGACTGTAGGACAAGAAGGGGAGGTAGTTACTTCTGAAAATTCAAATTCCTTTAATTTGTTTATTACGATGAACTGTTCGGACCAGGCTCATTTGGAATCATTAGACTTAATATTTTTAAAAGCCAGTCTGGAGAGCAGGACACACAATGGTTACCTCAGCTTCCCAGACTAGTGTGTGGTGCCCAGGAGGACAGAGAGTTCATCATAAGGATTCCTGTATCCTGGCATGGAGCCTGGCACACAGTGCCTATCAAGCATCACTTAGTAATGGGTTTGGTCCAATAATTGACAGGTAGTTGAGGAAAATCTGTATTTAAAAGGAGGATCTTGGGGCACATGGGTGGCTCAGTCGTTTAACGACCCACTCTTGACTTTGGGCCAAGTCTTGATCTCAGGATCCTGGGGTGGAGCCATGATTTGGGCTCCATGCTCAACAGGAAGTCTGCTTCTCTCTCTCTCTCTGCCCCTCCCTCAGCTTCTCCGTCTGCTTGCCTGTGCTCACTCTCTCAAACACACAAATAAATCTTTAAAAAAAAAAAAAAAGGGTGGGTCTTGAACATCCAAATTAATCTCTTTTTGGTTAAATGTATGGGAGATATTTTATCTATATGTATTTTGCATAGGGCCCTTAGCAGCCGGACTTCTCCAGTTGCTCATTCCCTTGAATGTTGTAACCAGAGGACAATGTCTCTTCCAGTGATAGCAGAATGAGTTTCAGTGTAGAATTTGGCTCCCCATAGTTGGGTTTGCTCCTGACTGGGAGAAGAGCTGGGAGAAGGCTGAGTGCTTAAATACAGGCACTCAGATACAGTGAATTATCTAACCAGGATCTTTTATTTATATCCTGTTCTTATAATGATTATTACAAAATTGGCTGACTAAAATTGCAAATTACAAATTGAGTCACGTTGCAAAAGAAAAACAAAGGAAATTTTCCAGAAGAGCAAAAGGAACTGACTTATCACCTATAGGAAAAAATTCTCAAATAGAATGAAAAAACAAAGTCTAGCTATTTGCTGTTTATAAGATGTACTTAAAACATAGTGACTCTGAACAATTGAAAGTAAGAAGATGGAAAGAGACCCACAATAGAATTAACTTTCTTTCTTAATAGAAAGAAAGCTAGTGGAGAAATATTAATATCAAAAAAAGAGACAAAACATCATTAAGGACAAAGAACATCATATTTAATAATTATAGACATAATTCATTAGGAAGATTGAACATTTAAATCTATATATACTTAATAATATAGCCTCAAAACAAAAACTGATAGAATTACAAAGAGAAAGGGGGAATTTCTATAATCCTAGATGATTGTAAGTTACAAATCACCTCAAAAAATTATATCTCAAGTAGCAAAAGAGATAAATCTTATGAACACAAAAATCTTAAAATAAAATTTTAGCAAGTTGAATAAAGCAAAGTTTGTAAAAATACGTCATAATGAAGTAGAATTCATTCCAAGAACATGAGACTAATTTAACATTAAAGCCTTTCTCCAAATTAATTCTGTAATAATTTATGTATTTACCAAATAAAAGGGGAAAGCCACATTTTTGTATCAATAGGTATAGGAAAAAAAAATTGTTGTCAGTAGATGTAGAGCTTTTAACACCAATTTGAGATACGAAATCCATACCAAATTAGGAATGAAAGGAATTTCCTTAATATATATGAGAGTATCTGTAAAAATATATAGGAAACCCTATACTTAATGGTGAACTTTTGGTAAAATTCTCTTTAAAGTCAGGAACAAGAAAGAATATCTACCTTCAACATCCTACCAGAAATCCAACCCCAAGAAACAGATCAGGAAAAAGATACAAGAGATGTATATACTGGAAAAGAAGAACAAAGTTGTTAACATTCTGATGATATTTGTAAATTACCATAGTTGTAAAAAAGGAAACCCAAGAAAACTTACAAACTACAAGAACTAATAATTAGAGTTCAATGAAGTTTCAGGACTCAGAATCGTTATTTAAAAATTGTGGTTTCTATATATAAACAACAACTTCTCAGAATACAATAATTTTAAAAAAGATACCATTTACAATAGCAACAAAAATTTTATAGTGCCTATGAATAAATCTACTAAAACACAAGCAGATATTTATGAAGAATAGCATAAAACTTTAGTATATACCACAGACAATGAAGCTGTAAACCATGTTCATGATTAGGACACAATAGTATAAAGGTCTCACTTCTTCCAGAATTAACACAAAAATTCAATGAACAAAATCTAATTCCTAACACAATTTTTTTAAAAGTTGATAAGCTTATCTCAAAATTCACATGAAAATGTCAAGAACAACCAGAAAAATCCCAAAGAAGAGATGGAGGTATAGGAATTAATATACCAGATAACAAGGCTGCATAAAACTGGGGTACTTAAAACAGGAAACATCAGGGCAGAGATAGATGAACCAAACACTGGACTGAAAGAGAAGTCTAGATGGAAGATTCAGACATATGTGAACCTTGTAGATGACAGAGATGACATAAAAGATAAGCAGGTACAGAGCAAATTAATTAGGACAATGCAAGTTAAAATAGCAACAGTGTATCATTGAATGCTCATCAAATTGTCAAATATCTGAAAATATCAGGTAATGATTAAGGAAGGAATGGAATCAACCACACAGCTGCTGGTGATGTATGTGGGTACAACTGCTTTGGAGAACAATTTATCAATAGTGAGAAAATGTCAAGATGTATGTTTCATATGATCCAACAATTACACCCCTAGATGTATAGCCTAGGGAAAATAAGTGAAGCTTGCATCCAAATAGCTCCAGTTTCTTGATTTTTTGGTTATATGATTGTATACATAAATATAATTTATTTGCTAATCCCGATATTAATCAACTTTCCATTTCTATTATTATCAATGTTCCTTGCAGAGTCATTGGTAATAATAGAAATGCAAAGTTGATTAATATTGGGAGTAGCAAATAAATTATATATATGTATACAATCATATAGCCAAAAAACCAAGAAACTGGAGCTATTTGGATTTCATAAACCCAATGCTGAAAGAAAAAAAATCAAGGTGCAGAATGGTATATGTTGTTATATATGTAAAATTCATAAGCACCCAGGATAATTATATATATATATATATACACATATACATATATATATGTACATATATATATTTATGCGTGCATATATATGTGGTAAGTGCATTTTTAAAATGGCCAGAAAGGGTACACAATTGCAGGATTGTAGTTGTCCCTGGAGAGGGAGGGGTAGAGAATTTGGTTACTGAGAGATATGTACTATTGCATCTGTGATGCTTTGCTTTTTTTTTAAGGTCAGAAACAGAGTAAAATGTTAGTATTTGTGAAATTCAAGTGTTGGTAAATGTGTCTTTGTTATATCCCCCTCTGTAACTTTCAAGTGTGTATGAATTACTTTATGCAATCAATAGAAGATGATAAGTGGGAGATTAAATCATAGCTGAAGTTTTAGGTGAAGACAGGATAATTCTAGGTAGGAGGAATCGAACAAAAGAAAATACGTTTTGGGGGGCATTGAGATTTGTGGTTTAAACTTCATTTGGGAAAGTTGATTGTGTATCAGATTTGGGAACTCTCCTTTTGATCATTCTTGGTTGTTCCCAGAAGGCCCAAGGAACTTCTGAATGTTTCCAAGCATATTTGCATTTTTTAGGCTCTGGTCTGGCACATGAATACAGACTGGGTGATCTTGAGGGCAGTGGAAAAGGAAGATGTAGTTCTTAGCTGAGTTGGAAGCAAGATGTCAATTTTGATTTAGATTTGTTAAAAAAAAATACAGAGGTGTTGAAAGATAAGCATAAAAGGGCATGCCTGAAGTAAATCTCTTTGAAGAGTGTTCTAAGACAAATACTGCAGCATATGATATGTGTTTTATTTCCAGAAGGACTTAGCATGACATTTTCCCCTTCATTTGTTTCTTTATTGTTTTGAGAGAGAGGGCAGAAGGAGAGGAGGAGAGAGACTCTCCAACAGATTCTCTGCTGCGTTTGGAGCCCTTGGTGGGACTGGATCTCACAACCCTGAGATCAAGACCTGAGCTGAAATCAGGACCTGAGCTAAAATCAGGAGTTGCAGGCTTAATCAACAGAGCCACCCATGCGCCCTTTCCCCTTCTTTTAAAAAAACACATCCTGGGGTGCCTGGGTGGCTCAGCGGGTTAAGCCTCTGCCTTCAGCTCAGGTCATGATCCCAGGGTCCTAGGATGGAGCTCCACATCAGACTCCCTGCTCAGCGGGGAGCTTGCTTCTCCCTCTCCCTCTTCTGCTCCCCACCACTCGTGCTCTCTTTCTCTATAAATTAAAAAAAAAAAAAAATCTTAAAAAAAAAAAGACATCCTAATAAAGTGTGTTGAAGCAAAGGAAAAAGTTCTTAAAATTGTATTTTCATAAAATACTTGTTTGACATGTATATAGAAATATCTTCCAAAATCGTTGTTCAGGAAGTAATTTATTGATTCGGTTTAAACCAAGCCTTGTTACCATTGCAAAAACAGTTGCTCTAAAGAAAGGTAGAAAAATACACCATAAGGTCACATAGTTCAGTAACAATATCAATATTGATCATGTTAAGTAAAACTACTGGCAAGCGTCATCTAAGCTTATCTTGGAATTTGTAATAATTTACGGAGTGAATGGGTGTCACCTTAAAAAACACCTGTGACATTTTACAAATTGTTTCAAACACATTTATAAACACAGTAATAAAACTTCTTGTGCTCCCTTTTCTTATCCCAATGTTCACCAACCCACATCCATGTAGTGTTTTATTCGACCGATGTCTTCTAGACTTTCCTTAAAACAACAAAAAAATCACATTCATAAAAATATCTGTGCTTCAAGTCTGTTTGTCAGCCTAAGTTTGAATGTGAACCTGATCATAATAAGAGAAAAATGCTTGAGTCTTATGCTGGCAGCACAACAAGTCCAGGGGTGAGGTGGGATAGGAGGGGGAGGTTGTGGGTAAAAGAATTCCACTGTAGGTGTCAAGATCTCCCTAGTAGAACATGCTTTTCCAATCTCAAGAATGGGTTCAGTCTCACCTGTGTGGTTTGGAAGGACTCTCAGAGGCAAATGGGTTTAGTCTCACCTGCGTGGTTTGGAAGGACGCTCAGAGGCAAATGCAGCAGGAATCTGCTTCCCTGGCCTTTGAGGTCTTTTTCTGGGCCTTTTCAATCAACCTATTTCCTATATCCCTGCCCAGTCTCACCCTACCCCCAACCCACAACACTTCAAGATTGTTATTAAATGGAAGCTCTATCTCTCTGTCCCTAAAAGATAGGGAGGATGTAGAATGTATACCACTTGGTTAGTAAATTGTAGCAAGTCTGGTGAGGTTAAGATTTCAGATGGGATTCTGACAAGAAGTGGCAAATTAGAATTTGTTTTCTTGCAGGACGTGCATTCCATAATCCTGGGAAATTGGCTATATATTTCTTTTCCTGCTCATCACTAATTATATGAATGTTGTGTCTGGTGACTGACACTCCAAATTTTTCATTTAGAAGTAAAAGTGTGCCCAAGAATTAAAGCATGTGTTACCAATATAAGCATGGTTAGTCTGTGGTTCTTCAATGGAGGCCATTTTGGAACGTGCTACTCACGTAAGAAACTCCTCATTGTTCTTGTGAGACATGGTATGAAAGAATTAGGAGACAGAGAAGAATCTCTAAGGCAGAACCCCACACTATTCCATAATTCTTCACACAAGCATGGACAGTAGGTGAAGGTTTCTAGATATAGACTCATTAAAAAGAAAAGGTTATCATTTTACACTTAATACGATGATTTTGTCAGAAACGATTGTTAGTAATGTGGACGAATCATCCCATTCAAAAGGATTCCATTTTAAAAAATGGTTTGGTCTTTCCTTTGTTTCAAGATATTTAAGAGTTTCTCATGTTGCTCATTCCATCTCACCTTATTTTTAGCAGCTTCTCTTATAAAAGTGATGGGGTGGAGGAAGGAAAGTGTATTTTGCAATCATATGGAAAGACGAAGACCAAGGAAGAAATTGTTTTGGTTCAATGTATACCAACAGTTGCCAGATTATAGATCCCTTAGCAGCAAAAATGCTTCCAGAAAATTGTTTCAGACACACACATGTTATTCTGCTTATTTACCCATCAAATAAAAATAAAGGAAGGGTAGGCAAGGGAAATAAACATTTATTGAGATAGGCACTGGACTGGGTATATTGTCAATAACATGAATAGAAATATAACGACCATATCATACGGAGGTGTCTAAGATGTTGTTTGGCAAGCATTGTTTTTGGCGTGCAGTAAAAGTGAGGATGTTATGACAATAGCAGTTAGCTTAATCTCCCATACTACTGGCAAGGATTTAATGGTCCAGTTTGTCCCCTTGAAACGGAAGGAGGCAAACAAATAAATCCACGGAAAACAGAAAGTACAATGTGCAATAACCGAAATCTTACAGAATTAAAAATTCAAGATAAATCAGACAGCTATAGTCCTCTAAAATTCTTTAAAGCTAGAAAGCAAAAAAGGAGGCATTACAATAAATACAAGCAGAAATGTGGTTTTGAATCGAAACAAGACTATTTCTGATATATGGCTGACTTTTCCCATACCATTGGATATTTGATGACTAAAATCAAATAAGGAAAATATTTATTTCTAGGGGTGTTAGGGAAGTCAAATTGTGAGAAGTATCATTATCATGGCTTTGGGTAACCACCTCGAGGTGACTCATCATTGGGAAAGAAATCTGCACTCTGTGGTTTTGTTGGTCTTTCCTCTGGTGATTTACTAAGTCTTCTTTCTGGCCTTTATTTGTCAGCCAGCTTTTATAAAATGTAGAAGTGGTTATTGAGAAAACCTAGCATAAACCAACAAAGTGGTGAATTAGAAGGTGTATTCTCATGTAAAAACAAAATAAAACAAAACAAAAAAACCAAATCAAATCCAACCCCCAGGAGCTTATTGTAACCATCACTTCTAATTTCCCACTTCATGTTGAAGAATTTTGCTTGGTATTTCCTAGGGAGAGAGGTAGTGAGAGATCAGAAAATATGGAAACTTGCTATTACATAGTCTTTGCTTCAATATGGCTTTACAAGAAGACACAGGTCACACAACAGGCTGATTCTAGATTGCTTTGGTTTCCACATGAGACTCTTATGAAATTGTTTAAAATGAACGATAGAGCACAAAAGCAAGCCTCATGATGCAAGTAACACTCAAGAAGTTCTCAGAAGTCACATGAAGCAAAGCTGAGCGGTTGACTTTGAAACAGTGGTTGGATTGTACTCTAACACCTCAATTCAGCTTAACACCTCAGATCGCTGCACAATGGCATAGGATACTACTTCCAGACAAAGGGTAAGGAAAAAATGCATACATTCGCAGTCTCAACAGAAATATATGATTACATTTTTTTCAGTTTCATTTTACAAACATAGACATAATCAAACAGAGCCACAAGGACAGATTATAAGTCATTATATAATTATTACATGATGAGTTTCATGATACACGGATTATCTGTTTTAATGCATCGGACAGTTTGGAACCATGTAAAGCCGTATAATATAAAATAATATAACAGTTACATTAAACTCAGGAACATCACATGGCCAGTACATCCAATATGCCACTGAAAGACAGTCAAAGCATGAGACGCAGTAGGTATCTTTCATTTCCAAACAATAAGCAGCTTTGGAGAAAGGACTGTAGGACAAGAAGGGGAGGTAGTTACTTCTGAAAATTCAAAAACATCTTACCAGAAATTTTATAAAACAAATTGTTTTTCAGAGGTATCTTTGCCATACAGATTTTTGATGTCAGATTAACATATTAACAGGATTTTTTTTCTTCAGGATTTGTGAAATTTGCATGGAGAAACTCAGATGGTGTTTTGAAGTTTATCCAGGTGAAGCATAATTTAAATGTAATTATTAAAGGTTATTTTTGATGTTACTCCTTCCCTCAGCAAAGGTTTTAAGTGTTCTTGCTCTTTTATTTAATCAGGAGCAGGTAAAAAGTTAATTAATAGAATACCATTGTCTAAGGGTCTCTGTATTCATTGACCACAGTCACATAAACAGGATATGTTTTTCCACTTTACACATCTCAGTACTTCTTGAGATCAGAACAGAGATCAAAGGAATGGAGGTGGATAAAACAATAAAAGGCATGTGGTACTGTGTGTTATGTACATCTCTTAGCCATAAACTCAGAACACCGAATAGATTACAGTTTCACTTTGCCCAATAAAATTTGGGTTTAACAGACTACTGTTGGCATTTTGTGGAATCCTGAGATGCCCAGACCTCTGGAAATGTCCCATTTCCTAATTTTTTCATTTTATTGAAGTAGATACCATGATGATCTCAGACCCCTAATCACCTACCGAAAGACACAAGCCTAGGGAGAGAACTATTTGATTTGGATTATATCTGGTAATCATGGATGAAGTCCAGGTCTTAATTATAAATACAACTTCTGGTTACAGCATAGGTTCTCGAGCAATCATTTTGTATTTTTAAATTTCTACTTAAGACCTCCAGAACTGAGTCATCAATGTACATTTATGGCCTTTGAATTAATGAAGCAGTTAATGAATTGAGTTTGCAATTTCTAACTATGCAAATCTCTAAATGAGGTGACTAATGACCCTCAGTGTACAACGTGGTATCTGTGTGGCTGACTTAACATCTGACCTCGTCCTCTGAGGGGGCCAAGGTCCTTGTTGATGAATGACTTAGTTTTTAGTGGATCTCATAGTTGCTAGTGTACATAATTGAACAAATTATGTACAAATACAGAATTATGTACAGATACAGAAACAAATACAGACGAGCAAAAAGCCTACAAGTACAGAAAGCTAAGAAGAGAAGAAGAAGCCAGGATAGTCAAAGCAAATCAACCCGACTTGGACCAACAGATGCCTATCGTTCTCTTGAGCTTTGTGACACTGCATGTTATCAGGTTAAGGGCATGTCAGCAATACTTTCCTGCATTGCACCTGCGTCTTTGAAACCTTCTATTTTACTATTGTGCTTGAGCCGAAAAGGCAAAACAAGAAATTTGTCCACTGAAGCACACACAAGGCTTTCATCAATGGGAAATCTACGTTAATGACAATTGGGGAGGGTAATGCAGAGTCATTTGCATTTTTCTGTATGCATGCAAGCTCCCACTGTGCATGCATTGTCTTTTTTAGGCCCAGGAATGCGATTTGAAGCCTTTCAAAAGCATATCAATATGTTTTTAAATTGAGGAGTCCCGGAGTAGGGGAGCCGGCATATCCTTAAATCCTAGCAATTTCTCGTTAGACAAAATAAGTTACACTATTCACATCAGCTCTATGGTAATTCATTTAAGCAATAAGTACAAAAATCTGCAGAACAGTTGCTGGTTGGACCTTGGATCATTTTGTCATTCCCTTTCTGGTTTCTCCATTCTTTTACATAAAACAAGTAAAATTTACTTTCCAATCTATACGCTTTTCTTGCAAAAACAGAACTTTTTTTAAAAAAATAAAAGTAAAGAAAGGCACTTTGTAAACTATATACAAATCTGTTTCTTTCTTGTCTACACTAAGGAGATAGAGAAGACAATAAAGGCAGGGCCAAGTCTTTCTGCAAGTGACTACAGCCATGGAGAATCTCAAGAAAGGGCCAGATCTCCTCCAGAGCCAAACCACATCCCGGAGCTCTTGAACTCATGGCTTCTCTCATTCAGTTGGGCACTACAGGACAAGGGGTCAAACTCCTTGGTCTGATTCAGGTGGTAAGGGACTGACCCATGTTGGACCAAATCAGTGAAAGCAAGTTTTTGGTACATATCCACCTACCAGGATAGGCCTTAGGCACTTAGGAAAATGGACATTCTGTTAAATGTCAGGGATGCAGCTGATAATAACTTGGGTTCACGCCGAGGTGCCTTAAATCCATTCGTTAAAACTGATCAGAGAACATTTTGTGGTTGGGGTTAGAGATTCCATAGATCACCCATTGGCTAGCCCATCTCTATGTGCTTTGTAATTTGAATATTTAGGTGTTTGTTTATAAAACCATGACTTTTTATAATTCAGAGCGTATGGCTCTGTAAAAACCAGTGATGCAATAGTGGTTTATAATTCATCAGAAAGAAATAAAAACCAGAAGCCATTTCTTTTCCTAAAAATCAAAGGCTCATTCAGTATGTCTAAAAACAAAACAAAACAAAACAAAACAGCTCATGCATCTTCCCTCTACACACATACTTACATGTTATCTTAGACACTGATGCTGTATCTACATAATTTATAGCATGCTTGTGTCATATGTTAAGACCGACTAGAACTGATGATTTAAAAGTGAAATCAGAAGAGCCAATCCCTGGAGAGTGCTTGTGTGTCTCTGATGAAAGGCAATGATTAGTTAGCTTACTTACGATCAAAGCACTGGGTAAATTATCTTTGCTGGAAAATATTCAATGAGTCATGGATTCAAGGAACCAGAGTTTGAAAGGATAGTAGAGATGATTGGCCTGACTTTTCCTTCAGAGGAAACTGAGGCCCAGGAAAAGCAATTGTTCTGTCGAAGGCAACAGAGCCAGGACTGTAAGCTGGGTCTCTTGACCCCCAGGTCTGGATCCTTCCTCTGTACCAGCTGTCTCCTTGATAGGAAATACGCCAGAAGATGAAAAAAGAATCCCACTTGATTCTAATAAAGGGTGTTAATTGACTATGGAATTGTAACCTTGGCTTACTTAGTAAGTGGCTAACTACGGTATTTTGGAGATTTACTTCAAGGTGAGTCTTTCACCATAACAATTTTTTTCCCCCCAACATGCCGAGTCATATGCCAAACAGGTTATTTTTGAATTTTCAGATTATCAGAGTGATTGATGTACACTTTGGAGGACAATGGACTATTTTGGGAGAAGTTTGGTCTGGACTGGCTTGGAAAGGCAGACTTTTGGCAGAGTCTATTCCAGGAGGAGTATATTCCCTAGCCCTCTTGAGGTTGTAAGTACTTTTGCAAAGTCATCGTCTATCACCTTGTAAATTTGAACCCTAGATAGATTTTTCAAAAAGTGTGCCTTCTCCTTACATAGAGGGTCACTGTGTACAAGTGAGACTTGACCTGTATCTCTGAGAGAGGATTGTGTCTGGGCACTAACACAGTTTTAGCAGAAGTCGTCACCTGGGACAGTGCTTCTCAAACTTCCTTGTGCACATGATTCATCTGAGGACCATGGTAAGATTGGGATTCTTTAGGTCTGGGGCAGGGGAGCAGAGAGTCTGCATTTCCAGGCAGGGTCAGGCAATGCTGAGACAGCTGGTCCTCAGGGCCTACTTTGAGTAGGAAGGACCTAGGGCACTGGATGAACTTGGGCAACTTTCCCAAATGTTCCCCTCACTCTTAATGCTGGTCTATATTGGGAGAAGAGAACTCAGATCGATTTACTCTGGCATTTCTGGAGGCCCTAGCGATGTGTTCACTTGCAAACATCAGGGCCATGGCAGAGTCCAGTTCCTGTCAGCACGGGCTTGCTGGAGGGTGGCTATTTAACTCCCAGAGGGGAGTTCCTATTCCCTACATCCAGCTAGTGAGTAAACACAGAGAATGGCTTTGCCATTAGATAAAATGAAAAACAGAGGGAGGCAGTTTGATGAGTCATGAATGCTCTCTTTTAAAAAATGGAGATCCGAGCCTTTGAATGCCCTCTTCTCTCTCTGGAAGGCTGCCCTTGGAACTGACATGGGGATTCTTGCTACCAGATCCTTGCCTTTGTAGCTGTTGCCACCACTCCACAGATGCCTGCCTCCTTAGAACTTGTATCTGAACGCTTCTGGGGTGAGTCCTGTCTCTGCCTCTGCCAAGGTTTCGCAAATGGATCTACTTCAGAGAGATACTAACTCCTGGCTTTGCTTACATGTTCTTGGCTGCCCAGAATTTCTCAAAACACCCAAACCAAAAAAAACCCTCCCTCTAAAACAGTATGTGAGAGGTCAAGGCTCACCTTTTTATGGTGGTTTTATGACTGTTTACCCGGAGAAGAGCAGAAGCCCCAGAGTAGCCCTAAAATGACAGAAGTGATTTCTAGTCTGTGAAAAGCCCTAAACTTCTGGGTTGATGACTGTTCAAAGTATCACAGAGATAAAAAGAATCAGATAAACTATAGTACGCTGTGCTGGAAATTGAATATACTTCCTATTCCTCAGTGGGCTTTGGGTTGCTATGGCATTTTATACTACTACATACTGCAAATACTCATTATAACCTCAGAGCAGAAAACACCGTACCCACTAAATACGTAAACAGCTATACTGGGAAGATAGAAAATAGTTTTTTATTTTACCTAAGTGATAGAAAAATAGTCTTCAAAAATACATTGTGAAACTTACGGGTGTATATTAAAGTAGAATTTGTATGTACAGTAAGGCAGTATTTCCATTAGCATCCTGCTGTGATTATCTTTTAAAATTAGTCTTTGGGGATTTTTTTTTTTAAACCTAACAGGAGACTAGGGTGTATAATAAATGATCTCTTAGGCTGAAATGAAACAGGAAAACATTTTAGAAGAATTTACCACGTGAAACTCATTTACCTGCTGCATTAGAAAATTTCACTTTGCAAAACGATTTTCTCTAGAGGCTTCAGAATAAAATACAATTTAGGGGTAGGAAAAAAAAATCCATACTTATTAACAAACTCAAACCATTGTGAGAAAAAACCGGAGGCATCATTTTGGCTTGCATATTGGCAATGTATCACTAAGGGGATAGGAACCGATGTAAACAACGTGTCCAGTCTTCTGGAATGCATTCTTTCTTCAAACGGGTCATATTTGGTTAATCCGAATAAAATGAAAGAGGAGTGCAAAAGTTAAGCAAAGGTCAAGCAAAGGTTTGTTGGTTTTCAAAAGCGGTTTTCATGGCATTTTTCTCACATCTATCATCTTCCTGTGGTAAACAACTGTGAGTATTTCATTTCCTTCTGTCACATGTCAAACCATGAAAGCCCCTTCCAGAGGATATACTTAATGGCGCTGTCCCTCAAGAATACTAAACGGTGTGCTTTTATTTCATTGAACACATAATTTTATAACTAACAGCAAAAAAAAAAAAAAGTCAATCTACAAATCACAGGAGACAAAACGATTTGTTCTGGAATCAGCTGTTGGAGAAAGAGGCAGCTGGTTGAAAATGGTGCATGACGAGCAAACTATGGGCTGTATAGTGTCATTCTAACCAGTTCTCCAGCATTCTCTAGTAGGGTGCATTTCCCGTACTTTGTAGTGTTACCTGAAAAAAAATCACATTTTAACCAATCATTCCGTGAATCAAGCTATCACTGGAAGGAGTGCATAAAACACGTGGGATCCAGGTAATCCAACCCACCCAGCTGGAGTCCACAACTGCTTGGGGCTGAGGAGAAGGAGGCCAGGTCTTCTCTGGCCGGATTCTGCTGAAGAGATGGTGGAGCCTCCTTGGCTGCTTCTTCAAACGTAGCCAGGTTCTGAGCTCGCGGATCCTGCACTAATACCAGGATGTTGTTATCCATCACCCGGGACACCTTGGCATACTCCTTACTGCCTTCGCAAGTACTGGGCTTCTCTGTCTGGTGGCTGTTCTCTTTCTGTTTTGGGAGCAGTGATAGTGCTCCGTCTTTGTTAACCTTGTGAATCTCCACGTAATCCAAGGGTTTCACAGAGATAAAAGGGGTTTTCTCCTGGGGCAACAGCCATGCTGTGCCTTGGTCAGTCTTGGAATGGAAGCTTTCCACTTCCTTCTGCTCAGCTTCCTTTTCCTCCCCTCCAGTCTTAGTGGTTTTTGAAGATCTTAACGCTTGTGTGTCTGTTTTGTCCAACAAGATGGCCGATGTCCCCGTCATGCTCAGGGCCAGCTTACACATGTCAGCGATGTTGTGGTAAGAAGATCTGGGGCTGTGTTGGCTAGGGGGTTGTGGTAAAGGCCATGTTGAAGATTTGGAGCCATCAGCAGGGAAATAGGGGATTTTGCCTTCCAAGTGTGCGCTCTGGGCGTCCTGAGTGCAGGTAACATTTGTTTGGGGATTCTCTGGCTTCTCGATGTCCTCAGGAGTGTTAAATGTGGAGGGATTTGCCCGGGCTTCCTCACACTTTTTAGACAAAAGGGAAGGGCTGTCGCAGCTGCCTCGGCCAGAGTCACTGTCTGGATCCAGGGATGTAGGCTTCTTATCTTGACCCGGGTGTTCTTTCGAATGGGCTGGCATCAGCTGCTGGTCCTCGCTGTCATCCACTTCCAAAAACTCCACCAGCAAGTCCTCACAGTCGGAAATGGGAGGGAAGTCTTGGCACCCCAGGGCACTCAGCAGTTCTTCAGACTTACCCTTCTAGTAAAAGGAGAGACGGCTGTTAGCTTCCAAGCCCGCAGTCTTGAAAAAGGGTGTGTGGGACGTGCTAATGGTCTCCCAGAGTTTCCCAAATGTCAGACATGTTGGTATGAGGCTATCTATAATCACCTCCTGGACTACTACACATCCCATATTTTTCTTTCAGTCAATTCACGATTTTAACTTAGTGTCTTAAGCAGTCATGATTATGAGTTGAATGGGCTAGTAGTATACGCACAAATAATAAACATATACCTACAAATATGAAGTTTGTGAAACATCAAAAAACTACAGTGCTCATGCCTGCATTTGGTGTTTTGGGATCCACGGGCCCTGAGATCTGGTTGCTGGTCTCCTAACCAACTCCATCACCTTTTGGAGTCTGGCAGTGGTCAGCAGATTCTTGTCTCTTCCTTCTTTCTCAACTCTTCCTCTTCCTACTTCTTCCTTACTCCTACCCTACTCTTTTCTTTCCTTATGCTCCATTTCCTGTCCTTCCTCCTACCTCTCCCTCTCTCCCTGCTGTCCCAGTTTCCTTCCTCTCCTCCTCTCTGTTCTCCTCCTTCTCGCCTCCTCCTTGCCTCTTGTTTTCCACCTTTCTTCCTGATCCCTTGACTTTGGTCAGGTACTGGTATCCAAATCTTGACTCTATCACTTTTTAAAGGGTACTGACTTTGGATGGGCTTCTCTATGGTCCTTACTTTCTCCTTCTGTAAAGTGGGAATAACAGTACCCATCTGCGAGAGTTCTTTTGAAGATGAGAGGTAATTGTGATTAAAAATATGAAAACTTTGTGTGTGTGTGTGTGTGTGAGAGAGAGACACACTCACACACACACACACACACACACATACACACAACACAGTAGTTATTTTATTATTAAGTCCCTGTGGCCACAGGATCAAATTTTGAGCTAGACAGTATTTAACTTACTTAGTTAAGATGTTCGTGCTGGCTCTATGAAGGTCAGTACTAGAGATGGGTAGTGGGGTAAGAGCACTGGACCAGGCTCTAATCCCTGTTCCAATACTTGCAATCAAATTGAGTGTAGTCAAGCCAAATTCCCTGGGACTCACTTTTCACATTCTTGCTATGTTGTTAGCCTCACAGTGGCTGGGTCAAGGGAGGTAATGTGCAAGCCATTGCTTTTAGATATGGCATTGTTAAGCTGAAGTCAAACTGAAACCATATATATCCATCTGGACAGAAACATAAAATGTCCTAACCCCTATTTTTATTCAAAACAGTTGAATTTAAATACCTCTTGAATCAGCCTAAGTGGGCCTGGGCAAACAGCAGCCCCCTGGACTGATCCAGTCTCTGCTGAGTCCTCACAGTGAGCGACAATTACAATAGGATACTGCAATTGTGCAAAGAACACTCCAGTGAAAACTTTAATGGAAGTATGACAAAGGAGGTGGTGGTGGGTCCCTGTTTCATATTAATCAAAATATTCACCCTCTTTCTAAATTGGTTATTTGCACAAAATGTTTATTTCTGTGCTTATGAACAGACCTGTTCTGTTCATAAGTAATACTTACCTCGCAAGTATTACTATGTGTTTTCATGTTTCCTTGGCTTTCTCTCCTTACCCTCTGACATCTAGTGTCTGAAGGTAAGGACCCTCATACTTCCAGCCATCTTTCTGTAAACACATGTGCCAAGGAGTAGGGCAAGCTGGGCAGGGACTGAGCCTGCCAGGCTGAACTGATGGCAATTGTGTGTGCAAGTGTCCAGGTCATGATTACAAAGCAGTGAGTCACGCTACCTTCTCCACCTCTGCTACTTACCTCCAGCAGATGAGTATCAAATCCCTTTATTTTTGGTCCAGGAACTGGTGGAAGGATGCAGGTGATCATGCTATAAAATAATTTGTGAAGAAGAATTAGATGACTCACTTTCTCACTTTGTAATTTTTGAAAGACCAATATTCTTTAACTACCTGTTACATGGGCTATGGTGGACAGGAGTTAGATTTCTGGAGCTCCATGAGACTAAAGATCAATGGCAAAGACAATTAATAATTTTAGGGGCTGACATTGTAATTAGCTCTGGCTCCTAGAGGAGGCCGATGCCAAAATGAGTCGATTTTTGGGACTACTTATTTCTCTTGATTGGAGCTGCTCTTAATGGGAGTTTAACTAATGCACCACTGGGAGTCTCAGTTTGATGGAAAGAGCACCAGTTTCAAAGGAGTCCATCCTGTTCCCTTTGCTAACACTGATAAAAGATTTTCTATGGACAAACACACTGTAGCGAATGACTCAAAGGAAGTGTGCTTGACATATCATCTTTGCATTATCCTTTTTACTGCAATTCCTGACAGCCATGATTGGGAGGAGGGTTGACAGACAGTGAAGTACCTATGGCCTTTCAGAGCCACGGCTGCGACCATAATCAAACAGATGACTGTGGAGAGAACGGCCACAAAGATCCACACAATGGTATCTTTCATGGAGATGTCTAAAAAGCAAACAGTCAGAAAGATTTGATCTCATCAAAGCATCATTAAAAACAAAAAAACACAATGAATAAGCAGAAGTTATGAACAAAATAGTTCCCCCCACTTCCCTACACCTCTTTTGATTTGAATAGCAATCCAAAGAGAGTAGCATCAGTGACACATTTAATTTTTATTATTAAATCTTAGTATGTTGCATATATTTTTACAGTACTCTACTAATTTCAAAATTCTTTTACATATTATTTTATTTGATCCTTAGAGGAAATTCAAGGTCACATGGTCCATTGCAGTAATAATAATAAAGGCCATCATGTATTAAGTTCTTGCTAAAGCCATCGAGGGTGCTAAACTCTTTACATACACTGCCTGGTATATAAAGATGAGGACATGGAGGCTCAAAGAGCGATTTCCCCACAAACATGTAAACTATAAACTACTGTTGGGATTTGAACCTGGACCTTCTGCCTCTAGACATTGTGCTTTTATTTAATTAATAAGAGCCAAGGCTGAACTGGATGCACATATGAATCTTATGACCCACAATTTAGAGCTGTTTCAATGCCAAGCCAATGCAAGCTTTGTGCTTTGGCCGGGCAAGTTGGTAGAAGAGCTAGGCTTTGCCATGTGGTTCTGGGTAAGATCTCTAACTTCATTGAGCTTCATTTTCCTCATTTTTGATTCCTAATGCTAATCCTATTCTCTCTGAAGACCTGGGAAGGTTGGAAAGGGCAAGCAAGGTCAAGACTTTATAAACCATAATGTACTTTAGAAATGTAAGATGAATTATTCTCTTGTGGAGCACAAGCCACCATGTTTATTGGCACTTAGAACTGGGTGTCTCTTTCATACTGTACCTTCATACAAGGATCAAGATGTAATTGACATCATGGACTGAAAATTGATTAATGCCTTTGAAGTGGCATACCACCTTACAAATTTTGGGACAGCTAGATGATGACCTTGAGCAAATGGAGAGGGCAGAATGACTGACCATCAAACCCTTTGAGACATGCCAAACCCATGTTTGTAGTCTTATCCTAGAAACAGGTCTTCACTGACAGTGACCCAGAGAGCAGTGCTACATTTCCAGGCATCTTGGTACTAGATGGAGAGATGATAAACCCACCTCTCTTTATTCTTCTGGCCAAGGCTTAAAATAGTTTTTCTGTTAGTAGTTACTACATGCAAACTTACTGAATTTATTTTGTTTTAGAAATATTTTGAAGTATATGCAAAAGGGAGCCAAGACACTCACCATTAGGTATCTGGATAGAGCTCTCTGGGCTCCACTCACTCCAGAATCCATGGTCTGGCTTGCAGCGAACCTGGACAAGGTATTTCTGTCCTGGGTATAAGCTGAGAATCTTAAACTGAGTCTGCTGTCCAGCAAAATGAGTCTAGGGACAAACAAGGAAGATAGAAGTCATTCCCCTAGATAATAAACTATTGAAGAGCCGAGGCCAGCAGATTCAATTTTGTAGATAAATCTCTGTTCTTCTCACCATTCCATCCTCCTAGCTCATCTTTTCCTCCTCACAGGACTCACACAAAAATTAGTGGGTTTTTTACCTCTTCATGGGGAACTCCATTGACATCGAGTCAAATATTCTGCTTCCTGTCCTCTATCCACTTCTAAATTCTACTTTATGGAAGACAACCAGTGAATACAATTGAAAAGTGGCTATTTTGTCAACCCTAATGACTTTATTGATTCATATTGCCCCTAGGTGAAAGAGAACAGGGACTTCAAGTTTGTTGAAACAATAGTGTACAAGCAAAACAATCAAGGGATGAAGTTGTCATCTCTCTGATCCCAGAGTCAGTTTTAGCATCATTTCTGGTGGGTTAACCAGATGATTTCCATCTCCTGGCATGAGGCACCTACAATCAGCTCTGAAGTATTCTTGCTAAAACTTATTCAACCCGAACCTGATCAAGTTTCTAGATCTAATTGTCTGGTTACAGGAAATACAGGGCCAGAGAAATTAGCCAAATGACTTCACAGAGAACTCCTCATACAAATGCATTCTATAGGACAAATGACCCACTCTCCCGAGTATGTTGAGATGGAAGCGACAGAATAACCAGCCACGTATGGTCTTAGAGTGGATTCTGGTTTGGACAAATTAGCTGTTAAAGGTATTTCTGGAAGTAATTGGGGGAATTAAAATATGGACAGGCTATTAAATGTTATTAAAGAACTTTAATTAATTTTCTTTGTGTAACCTTATTATTTTGGCTATGTGGAAATGTTCCCTTTTTAAAAATTTTGTATTGCTATCATTGTTAATGGGTTTGAGAGTATCTTTTTAAAAATTGAAGCATAATTAACATAGAGGTGTTACATTAGTTTCAGGTGTTCAATATAGTGGTTCAACAATTCTATGCATAACTCAGTGCTCATCACAATAAGTGTACTCTTAACCCCCTTCACCGATTTCATCCATTCTCCCACCCACCTGCCCTCTGGCAACCACCAGTTTGTTCTCTGTATTTGAGAGACTTTTTTTTTGTTGTTGTTTATCTCTTTGTTCTTTGTTCATTTGTTTTGTTTTTAAATTCCACATATGAGTGAAACCAAATGTTCCTTTTTGTTCTTTTTAGATTTCAAGTAGGTTCCATACCCAGTGTAGGGCTAGAACTCACAACTCTGAGATTAAGAGTCACACACTTCACTGCCTGAGCCAGCCAGATACCCCTCAAATGTTCCCTTTTTAAAAGAGAATATACAGGGAAAGGGAGGAAAAACTGAATTGGAAGAAATCAGAGAAGGAGACAAACCATGAGAGACTCTGGATTCTGGGAAACAAACTGAGGGCTATGGAAGGGGGCTGTGGGCGGATGGGGTAAATGGGTGATTAAAGAGGGCACGTGTTGTGATGAACACTGGGTATTATAATGCAACTAATGAACCGTTGGAGACTACATCAAAAACTAATGATGTACTATATGCTGGCTAATTGAACATAATAATAAAAAATAAGAAAATAAAATAAAAGAGATACAGACTAAAATATTATATAATATTATAATACTATAAAATATTTAAGAGTAGACTATTATAATGCCTATAATTTACTGTATTATTTCTTCTTTACATTGAAGTATTTGCCAGTGAATAAAAATACCATTGATCACGGACCGGTTACACTGAGACTTTTTCCTCCTACTTAGTGCCACATAAGTACACTCACAAGTATCTCAAACTAAGATATCCTGAAGGACATGGGTTGGAGATCGGGTGAAGGACACTGTTCAGGGCAAGGAGCTAGCTAGCTCTGGGAGAGTATGGAGATGACCTTTATCAATCCCAGTGGAGGTGAGGAGGACCATCCATGCCAGGGTAGGTCACATCAGCATTGAGAGGGCAACAGGGTTACCCAAAAATGAGGAGGAGCGACTTACTCTCAGCGCGAGGGCTTCACCTTTGCCAAGGACCAGGTTCTTTCCAAAATCTTCTAGTTGACTTACCTCCCACTCAGTGGCTTTCTCGGGTTTTAACCGAATTTCATACTGGAGTGTGAGCCAACCAGATCTAACATCAACCAGGGTGGGTGGGTACCATTTCATCCACAGGTATGTTTTTTTGTCTTCTGGCTGTTTTAATTCCAAAGTTAGGTTCACAGGAGGGTCTGGTTCAACTGTAGACAGAAAAGAAACTCCATATTTAGTAAAAGTGGTATCTGAACACTGAATGACAAGTCTTAGAGGGGGCTCTCTCTACTGTTTCACTCCACTGTGGTTATGAGACTCTTGGCATTTGGTATCAGGTGCTGGTCAGCGGAACTGGGGTTAGGTTGAAGCAAGCACAATGCAAAATTTAAGAAGGCACACATGACCAACAAGGACAGGAAAGAGGCTCAAAAGTCATTGAGAAACGAAGGTCAAAGCCACAATGAGATACCGTCTCATACTAGGATGCTAGGATGGCTAGAATTCAAAAGGCGAAAAAACTAAATGTTGGTGGGAACAGTGGAGAAAGTGGCACCCTTGTACATTGCTATTGGGAATGTAAAGTGGTACAGCCACTGTAGAAAAAAGTCTGAATATTCCTTAGAAAGTTAAATGTGCTATTACCATGTCATCCATCAATTTCACTCTTAGTCTCTACCCAAAAGAACTGAAAGCAGGTGTTCAAACAAAAACTTGTACCTGATTGCTCATAGTACACTATTCACAGTAGCCAAGAGGTGGAAACGACCCAAATGTCCACCAAAGGATGAATGGATAAATAATATCCATATCGTGGGACATGACTCAATCATTAGAGGGAAGGAAGTACTGATACATGCTAGAACATAGATGAATCTTGAGAACATTATACGAAGTGGAAGAAGCCAGACACAAAAGGACACATACTCTATGATTCCATATACTTGGAATATGCAGAATAGGCAAACCTTTAGAGACAGAAAGCAGACTAGTAGTTGTTCTGGGGCTGGGATAAAGCAGGGGTTCCAGAGTAACTGGTTAATTGCTGTGCAGTTACCATCCAGAGTGACAAACATGTTCTGGAACTAGAGCATGAAGGGTGCATAACTGTGGGAATGAACTAACACCACCGGATCACACATCTTAAAATGGCTAAGATGGTGAATTTTATGTTATGTGTATTATGCCACACACACACAAATAAGGAGGCACTTACTTTCAGGTTCCTGTAAGTACAACTGTGTGACTATCCCCTGAAGAGTGCCTTGGGTACCAGCTTGTCTTGTCCTAATCTCAGTCCTGCTGATCAGTAGTATTTTCTCACTTCATTTATTAGCTCCTCAAGTAAGTCTCATGCCAGGAGGGATGTGAGTGTGATTGTAGTGTATTGGGCATTATAACCTACAGTTGCCTAGAAAAGTGGACTTCAGAAAATCTGCCACTAATCCTAATGCTTATATGTCACTAAGTAAATATCTATGAAAAATCATTTTATCTGTACTTACTAAACCAACCTGAGAAACGCCTTTGATCAAAAACTATTGGTACAAGGGACGCCTGGGTGGCTCAGTTGGTTAAGCAGCTGCCTTCGGCTCAGGTCATGATCCCAGCGTCCTGGGATCGAGTCCCACATCGGGCTCCTTGCTCTGCAGGGAGCCTGCTTCTCCCTCTCACTCTGCCTGCCACTCTGCCTGTGCGCGCTCTCTCTCTCTCTCTCTCTCTCTCTGACAAATAAATAAATAAAATCTTAAAAAAAAAAAAAAAAACTATTGGTACAAAACTGCCAGCAAAATGTTTAAGCTAAATCCTTTAGAGCAAAGTTTCTCAACCTTGGCACTATGCATTTTGGACCAGACACTTATCTATTGGCACGTTGGGGTGGGTGGGAGGGATGCTGTCCTGAGCTCTCTAGTGTGCCTTGCGGTGTTTCTGGCCCCTACCCATTAAATGTCAGCAATACCCTGAGCCTGCTCCCCTAGGTTGCAATCATTGGAGAGGTTTCCTGTCATTGCTAAATATTCTGGGGGAGACAACACAGCCCTGAGTTGAGAATCACTGCTTTCAACCATCTTCGACATCGCTAAATGTAATTCAACAGCAGTACCAACAAGAACAGTAACGAAATCTATTTCTGAGATATTATCTGCCAATATTGTCATTCTGAACATTCTGAGTTATCCCTGGCTGATCGAGAAGGTACTGTGGTTAATACTGATTTAAAAAATAATCTCACGCTGGCACCACACCCAGCTCAGAGCCTGACATGGGGCTCGATCTCACAACCCTGAGATCATGACCTAGCTGAAATCAAGAGCCCGACATTCAACTGACGGAGCCACCCAGGCGCCCAGCATTGATTATTAAATGAATTCTATGGCTTGTCACCAACACTGTGTGCTGTAGGGTCATATGAGAGTTCCATAAACTCTCTGATTTTTTGGGAAATAGGGGCCAGCACTTTTTCACCAGAGAAGTTGTTTCCCAGAGCTCATATGAAATTGGTTCCTTCATCAATTTCACTTTGTAAAGGTACTACTCATCAGTGATTCTGTTTTTGTGCATGAATGTGTGCATGTGTGTGTGTGTGTGTGTATGACTACTTTCATTGTAGCAATGGCTCCTTCCAGAACTTCTTTTGCCTTTGCTGTTTTGCCCTCCTATGTTAAATCCATAAGAGAGAGCCTGAGACAAAGGAGTTACTTAGCATGTAGCATCTTAAAGACTTTGAATCTCAAGAAAGTTATATGACCGGAATTTATTTTATTCCTATTTGCCACTGGAGTTGCTTTTCTCAGTTTCTTAAACTAAGCTCAAATTCAGTTTCTACCCCCAGGCTCATTCCAGTGATTTACTGCAAGAGAAAATATTCAAGTGTGTACTTTTCCAGTTTTTAAGGATAAACCACTGATAACATGCCTTTGGGATGATATGCAAGTGAACACTTGAGAATCCTAATCTAATTTTCCTTACTGAGTGGTGTTAGGTAAATCTGGAAGACTTGGGTAACCATGAACCTAATTAGCTACTCCCTAGATTATGATGCAAGATGAGGGCTGAACCCTGGCCTGGCCACGCCATCTTTTGTCCTAAGATTCCTATGGTCAGCCATGCTACACTGTCCAGGCCACAGCAGTGATGCCTAATTACCCTACAACTCATGATTGATCGTGTAAAGCCAGATGCAGCGTTTGGGTTGACTTAGTTTTGTTTGCTAATGACGTCTCCAAACATTGTACTTGCGATCTTGGCCTTCAGACTGCTGTTCGATTAGTAGTTTTACTCCCCAAATTATTTTTAAAATAATAGCTCCAGTTACTAAGAAGCACCTGTATATTGAGGACTGAATTTGGGGCAAATGGGTTGGCACAATCCCTGTGGGTGCAGAAGCAAATAAACGCCTTCTAGGAGCTCTACTCCCTGCAGGAACTCTGTGTTCCACGGGGAGAGAGAAAGTCAGGGAGAAGGGGACATTGGTTGTGGGAGGAGGGCTGGAGGGAAGGAGTGATAAGGGACGCATAAATAGAATATTCCTTCTGGATGCAAGAAGATGAGAAGAAGGCTCAAGGGAAGGCACAGAAACATAAGGATCCCACATCCCAGTCCTACTCCCATGAATGACTTGATAAAAACGGGTTTGAAAAACCAGTTGAGAAAGATATTGAAAATTTTCTTCTTTCTTTCTTTTCTCCAAAAGCCAAGAAGACTCAAGCTGAGTCCTACCACTGGTAAATCCATAAGGGGTAACCCATTCCTGACCCGTTTTCGCCTTTTGCCTTACCTATGTAAGTCACATCCACATAACGTGGATCCGAGGAACTGCTTCCCATCTCGTTTGTGGCATTTATTGTGATGATGTACATCGTCCATATGGAGGTGTGCTTCTTGTTGAAGTAACAGGAATTGGGGCCACTGGTTATGTAGTCTGGACATTCATGTGTGGTTGTTTCTCTGCAATGAGTAGTGCATTAGCAGCAAATAAGGAAGCGGTCAACAGAGTTTAGTTTCTTTCCGAGTAGATCAGTAACACTGGCTTTTGGGGATCAGACTTTCAAAATGCAGGAACCAGAGCTGAGAAACAGCTCCCCAAACTTCTGTGTCCTGCCCATGTCAGCTGGGGGTGAGACAGGCAAGAGGGTGTTGGAGATGGTGGAAGGGTTATGTTAGATCCTCAATGACTCTGCTGCTCATTGACACCTCTCTTCCATAGGTTTTTGTGGGCTTTGTGCTGTATGCCCCCTGCCAACAAGTGCTTGAGCTCTCAATGGCCAAGGCCCGGCCCTGCGCAGGGAATGGCCACTGGTCATGTCAGGACTCGTGACCCTCCCCTATACATACACCGGGGGCTGTGCACAATGTGGCATTTACCGCGCACATGTGTCGATTGAATTACATTTCACTTAAAGAAGATGAAAGAGGTAAACATTGCTGTCAGTCTATTTCAGATGGCCTCAAGTCAAAAACAGAGTAACATTACTAAGAAAGGGGCCGTTTCAGGACCAGGAGGCCTCCTTAGGCTGCCCCCATGTAGACATCAGGGCCTCAACGCAAGACCCAGCATGAGGTGTGAAGGCTTTCTTAGCTTGGTTGCCAGTTTGAGTCCCTGAACTCAATTTACAAGATACCCCTCTGGGTCCCACAAGGGACGACACTGTTGCGTACAACAAAGTATATTTGGGATGTGGGCCAGGTGTTGCAACAGGTAAGTGTTTTCTTCTCTGGGGAAGGATACAGCCCTCCTGGGCTTTCCGGGATGGTTTCATTGTGAGTAAAGCAAAACTCTGCCCAGAGAGGCCCTTGTTAAGCCCTCGACACCACCCTAGGTCCACATATGCCCTCTGGAAGATCAGAGATCCTGGCTCAGCAAATGCTAAGGAAACATCCTTATCTCCCTTTGCTTATGGGGCTCTTTACTTTCTCGGTCACGGAACAAGTTTGAAAACCTAATGTACTGTGGTGGTTACAGATTATACGATAATCCTTTGAGATTGCGAAAGTAAAAACCGGCCCAAGATTTACATCTAAAGGTGACTAGCCTTTAGGAAAGATCAATATGTGACCTTGGGCTACAACCTAAGCTTGGGACAGACACTAGGAATAATTCCGGGCTGTACTGCTGGTGTGTTGGATGATCTTATACTCATGGAGAGAGCTCCTCAAGGACATTAACCAGAGACTGTAGACACAGGCAGTGGAGTTCTTTTCCCTGGTGGTAGGAGCCTTACTCGTGCCAATCCAGGGAAGTGTGGTAACTCTAACTTTGGGCCCCCAGATTGAGAGCAGTCATGTGGGGGTTGATAGGAGAGAAGAAAACTTCTTACCCTTCCTTGTGATACGTCAGTGTGTAATTAGTGGGAAGCCCTCCATCTTCCCCAGGTTTCCACCAGCAGGTGAATGTTTCCTTTTCAGGAGAACGACATTTAGAGATCACAGGTTTTCCAGGAGGTGATTGTCCTAAAAGGAGCCAGAAGTCATTGGAGAATAAGGTGCATTCAACTGACCCTCCTACTGGTGACAGAAGCAGAGTGATGGGACCAGGTCAGTGATGAAGTGATGAAGTTTGGGATGAGGAGGCAGAGGGGTGGGGGGCTCAGAAATACCAGCAACATTCCTCTGTGGGCTGTCCTGATGTTGGCAGGACTGAGAGAGAAAGAGAGCGAGAGTGAGCGCGAGAGAGAGAGAACTGCGTGTGTATGTGTGTTCATGTTATGTGTGTGCATGTGTGTGTGTGTGTCCTGTGAGGCAGAGATGGCCACTAACCAGGACCGGTGACTAACTGTAAAATTCCAACAGGATGAACATCAAGGGTGGGCTGGATACGTGTAGACTGAAGGGTATGTGGCCCTTCCATGATCCCAGAGTCTATGCAATTGACATCTTCCCATAGTAGAAGAGTGACCATGAAAAGCATTCTGCCCCAGGCACAGGCATCCTGGGACACTTTGCTGACACATTGCTCTCTAGCACTTCTCCATCCACTCACAAATCTCCATCCTTCTGCCATTCCCACAGAATTAACTCAATCCGGGACCTTCTGTTTTCTTCTTTCTATCGCTGACACTCCTTTGGTTGCTTCCCCCTCACCCCATCTTCTCCTTTCCTTCCTGTTTCCCTTCACTTTCCTTTGACTCCATTTGGCTTTGATCTCTGACCCAGTCTCACCATCTGTCTCGTTTATCTCCTCATTCTCCTGCCCTCATTTCTGATTCTCGTTTTTTAGTCCCTTTTGTCTTATATTTACCCCTTCCCTCTTGGGTCTTTTTGTGGTGAGGCGGCAAAGGGCTTCCTTGCAGTTCTATGAATCTTTTTGGGGTGGGGGGCATGGTAAGAGGTGGCGGAGTGACTCACTGCTCTCCTGGTTACCAGCTACCATTATTATCCAAGAGCCATACCTGACCCCAGTTGGAAGCCAGAAGGTGATGTGGAAAATACAATGTCAAGAGGATGGGGTTTTTCAGTTGCTTCATCCCCAAAGCTCTTGGTCAACTGCCTTGACCCCCTTCCTTGTCTGCCAAGTCCAAAGAGGAAGAGGGTGGCCCTGGGCCTTTGCCTTGTGCCTCCTGCTAGGCAGCAGCCCCATTGTGCCCATCCCCATAAAACCCCAGGCCATTCAGAGCAGGGGTTTTTCTCCGTTTTCTCTTATACTTGTCCCCCTGTCCCCGACCGCTGGCTCCTAGGCCACACGTTCTCTCTGAGAACTTTGATCAGAAAGATCAAGTCCGGAGGAGAACATGCATGGGAAGAGGGGACCCCAGGCAAAACTGGCCAGAAAGAAGAAGTCCATGGAATGATACGACACTGCACAGGCAGGGGCTGAGGACAGCAGGCCGGTCTTGTCAGTGGGAGCTAAGCTACCCTCGAGCTCCCAGCTACCCTGAAAACCATCAAAGGATTATAGGAAATCTGAAAACTCCATGCCAGCCAGCCTGGGGTTAGGTCGGCCAAAATCTGTAACATTGTTTATGCTCCAGGGAAAATTTCTTTAGGATAATCTCATAGGTTGAAGTGATTCGTTTGTTGTTTGTTGTGTGTGTGGGTTTTTGTTTGTTTGTTTGTTTATTTGTTTGTTTTGTGGCTGGGAATGGGCCTGTGGGGCAGAATTTTTTTTTTTCTTTTTTAAAAAACCCCAAACCCTATGGCTCAATAATGAGCATCCACAGAAGCCAATTAAGGCAACTGTTGATTGTTTGAATACTTCCAAGTTTCCCTATGGATTATGCTGATCTCTGCTGTCCTTTTTCTCTCTCTGGAATCTTGTCTCTTTCACATTTCACTGGTTATTCAGGAGAGGAGAGTACAGTTGTGAAATTACAATTAGTCAAATGTTCCTTTCACTCACTTTAGCAGGGAGAGTGAAAATAAATGGACTGTCTCACTATTCTTAAAATGCACATAGACAGAAGGACAACCACGTAGATACCGTACCCACAGGTACATACGTATGTCCACATTAGAGCCCACCTCACAAACACACAGACAGCCCCCCGCCCCCACATATATGCAACTGCATACTAGGAAGCCCACTTGGAAAATACATGGAAATATACTGGTACACAGGGATACACTAACAGATGGAGACGCATACTGTTATAACAGAGAAGCATTTGCAATCAGATACACATGGAAAAGTTAGTACACATAGAATTATATACAAAAGTATCCCCACCCAAAAATACACAGAGGTGGGCACACAGAAATGTACATACGCCAACATGCACGCTCTGGTTGTGAACTTCATCTCTCCCATGGGCACAGATAATAGAGTTAGTTTCCCATCATAAAACAGCGATCCCTTTTATCTTTTTACTGTTCTTCAAAGATTTTCCACATATATCACTTCATCGGAGGTGGAGGGTACATCTTTGTCCTCACTTTGAAAACGTGGAAACCCAGAGAGATTGGGTGATTGGCTCAAGGTCACATAGCCAGTAGTAGCTGACAGAAGCTGGCCCCAGAGTCTGGTCTAGTCATTCATCCAAGCTACTTCCCTGAACTCCCAGGGTAAGGGTAGAAGGCAGAGCACAGAGACACGCTTTTGTGTTCACTGCCTTCATTCTTTTGCATTAATTTCTGCATTGATTTTAATGCCAAAAATATTGCAAATGATTTAACAGCTGCAAGTGACATTTTCATCGCTTGTAACTGCAGGGCTAGCTGGACTCCCCATCCTCTCGAAAAACACCCCAGGGAATTAGAGAGAGCAGGACAGTTCCTTACTTACCATTCAGAAGACCGGTGTTGAGAAAAAGTAGCAAAATGAAAACAACGGTGGATGCCACACTTTCCTTCATTTTGGCTCCTTTCTCTTTCTAGAGGAAATGTATCAGACGTTCGCTGAAAGAGAAGGCACCGGGCAACTCTTGTAAAGCAACAGGCCGGCCAGGCACATGCACTACTTTACTCTGGGTGTTTGCAACTGATCCTGGCTCCTTGCTTAATGTGAATGACAAAACAGGAGGAAAGGAATGTAGGAAAATATAACATGGTTGAATAGCTTGGCTCAGACGCACCCGTGCACACATGCTAGGAAAAATTCTACCACCAGAGGTCATCAGATGACAATGTTCAAGGGCAGCCGCGGGACAGCGCTCCTGCGCGCAGACCCCCAAGAAAAATTGTCCTCTTTCCACCTTTTGGTCACTTAACCAGGTATCACCCATTTTATGCGACACAGATTGCATGCCCTACAAGAGAACCATTCTGGGAGGGCTTTGATCCAACAGCCAAAAATAAGTCCGCACACTCAGTAAGTAGCCTCAGTATGAATTCAAACTGGTCTCATGTATGCCAAGTGTGGGGGGAAGGGCTGTGTGTGTCTCTGAAAACATAGGCTGAGCAAGAAATTTGCTGGGCTGTGGGCATAACTGTGAACCACACAGTGAACTCCAGTGAACCTCCATGTGCTTTCCTTCTCCTTTTTCAAACAACGACAAACCCCAGTAATAATTCAAGTCCCTGGTTTTGGAGCATTAAATAAAATTTCAACCTGCGGCGGTTGAGAGTTTTGAACAATTTATTACTAATATTATTATTTTTACCCTTGGAACCAATTTCAAAGCCTCTAAGTGTCCTTTTCAGAAGAAAACATTTTAAAAAGACATTTGAAAAAGGCTCATTAGTCTTGTTGGACTCCAAAAAACTCTCAGAAAACAACAGATTTGATGAACTAAGTGTAAATTCTTGGAAACACATGGCATATATTTTCTTTTACATCTTATGATTTTTATAACTCAAGGGAAGACCATCTAGAGGGCAAGGCTGCTCTTCTTGAGACATCTGAAACGGCTGGGTGTTGTTTGATGAGCCCTGAAGAGATCAGACTTCGCCCATCCCTCTTGGCCAGAGCTGGTTCCCCATGTCCCAGCTGGACACCGCCTCATGGACAGCTTCGAGAAGGCCTTCTCTACCTGCTACCGCCCCCTCTGAGACCTACTTGGACATAGAAATCTTAGTGACAACAGAGATTTGGGGCAACTAGACACCATCAAGTCCTCTCTTCTATTGGGCTCCTGTGAGGAAGCCAGGATGTTGCTCTCTGGGAACCTTCTAGTTGCTCTTCCAGGAATCCTTCCAAATGCCTCTCCCTCCCCAGGTTGCACTCTCTGAACTACCTGAGCCATCTAATCCCTTGGGTCATTCAATTTAAATCAAGTTGCTAAAGGATCACCAGGGGTGTAATCATGCGTACGGTGTCTGGAGCACTTACTACAGGCCAGACTGTGCCAAGTGTCCTCATCGTTTGCTCCATCAGCCCTCACGAGAGCCCCATGAGTGGCACAGACTATTACCTCCCCTTTGAAGAGGTGAGGATCTTGAAGCACAGAGAGGATTAGTAAATTGTCAGTCCGATGCCAATAGGAGAGAGAAATGTAGTGAATCTGAGAGCATCTAAGAATAATCTTGATTTGCAGACTGCGATGGACAGTGCAATGATCCCTCCTTCTGCGAGGGGTTGGGGGTGGAGAATGGAGACAACAGCAATGGGCCCATACCTGAGGGAACAGCACGCCAGGCTGTGAGCAGGCATGGAGACAGGAGAGCCAGAGCTCAGAGAATTCACCTCAGCTGCCAGTCCTATATATGTCTGGGGCTTTCAGACACTTTGCTCCCACAAATATGACTTCATTAGGTCTATACAGCCCTGGAAGGCTTCTTTGTCTTGGAGATCTGATGACCTCATCCTGGCTTAGGGATGGGATTTGGCCCCATGGCTAAAGAAGTTCTAGAATATCCTTTTATTGAGACTTCTCTGCTCTTTTGGGCATTGCCTCAAAATGTTTGAGATCAACATGCTGTAAATCACAATTTTTAGGCAAGGTCTGGACAGCTCTACCAAATCAGGGCCGCATGTGTTTTGCAAAAGAAATGGCTAGATTGGGAGAGCAGGGTGGGGGCGAGAAAAGCAGGCATTACCATTGCTCATGCTTCCTGGTGTGCTGGCCCAGGCTCAAAGAAACTCTCTTAAATGGAGTTTTCCTATAAGAAAGCTTTAAGGAAGTATTTTATGGGCTAAAAAACAAAACAAAACAAAACAAAACAAAACAAAATCAAAAACCCATTTCCCCAGGGGATTTCCTGCACAGTCTTAGAATCTGGCTAGTAACCACCATGCACTTTCTGGTGTTTTGAAATCCCCATTCCAGCGGATTAGATCTAGTGGTGTTGTTCCTGTGTTTCAGCAGTGGTTTCTCAACTCATGCTGTATCTTAGCCCCCGGCAGGTCAAATGCAGTGGGCTAGGTAAACTTTCACGAAGAAAGTGATCTTGACTGCTAACTCCAGAGGGAGATATGCTGGATGTTAACCTGGGTCACGTATAGTGCTTTCTTCCAGAAGCAAGCATACCACCTGCTTGTCCACTGACCAATGTTTAGGGCTGGTAGATACTAGGCTAGGGATAAATGTGTTTTTTGTTTCTTTAAGCCTCCCCCTGGCTACCCAGCTCCCACTGCAAGTGAGATCTTGATCAAAGGCCTCCTTGCCCACAGCCTGCTTTCAGTGATGGTTATGGGGGCAAATTGCTCCAAATATTTGGACTTCAATTAGGAAAAAGTCAGCCCCATAACTCAGTTCAAGACAATTATCTTGGCTTCAGTCCTCACTAGCTCCCTGGGTGTGATTGTGGTTTAAACATGCAAGACTCCGGACTGAAGAGCAGGTTTGTAGGAAGTCAGCACCTTACCCGTGATCAGCTGCCTTGCTTCTGAATCCTCAGAGACCCCCCCCCCCCCAACTTTGTGGTCCTCCCATTATCTTATTCAAATATACCTTCCCACAGTGCTATGTCCCACTGTGGTATGATCTCCATAAAATCCTCCAACTTCCCCATTTCATTCTGCATCAATGCTGATCCTGCCCAGGCCCTCTTTTCCAGAAGCTTCCCTTCATCACCCTCTTCCATTAAGCCAAGTCTCTTCTACAGAGGCCAAGAGTTGAAAAAAGGAATTTTATGCCTCACAGCTTCTTTTCAAGGAAATAAGAGCTACTCTTCCTGGATGGAAAATCAGGGCCATAGTCCCACAGTGTGTGCTGATCCCACTACCCACAGTGAAAAGGGTCAACCATAGGAGGGGAGGCAGTGTGGCTCAGGAGAGTAAGAAGTAACAGATCTGAGCTCCCAACACACCACTCCTCACTGTCTATCCACTGGCAGAGCCACTGTGTGCCCACCATCTGCATACTCCGGCCCACTTAGGCCCAGATTAATTCTGAATGCCAGGGATCTCAGCTCTACCGTTTTGTGTGACTTGTTCCCCAAACCTGCTGATCCCCTAAGTGAGAGCAGTCCCCACCTTGTCCTGCCTCATCTGCCCCTATTGATCCAATGTTCTAATCAGATTTTTGACCCAGTTCCCTTGACTGTAGAAATGGACCTACTATGCTAGGCAGTGACTCTGAGGACCTACTTAGCTATGGCAAGCTCAATTTCTGATGGATAAGTAGGGCCCACGTCAAGATTTGGATTTCTTTTTTCCCTCCCTCCCTTCCTTTTAACGATTTACTTATTTATTTAAGAGAGAGAGATAAAGAGAGAGAAAAGAGGGAGAGCCAGAGAGAGAGAAACTTTAATCAGACTCCCTGCTGAGTGGGGAGCCTGATGAGGGGCTCAATCCCATAACCCACGAGATTGTGACTTGAGTCGAAACCAAGAGCTGACACTTAACTGACTGAGCCACCCAGACGCCCCAGGATTTGGATTTCTTTCAAGACCATCACACATAAGATATGCACACATTGTAAGTGTTATGTTTAATGAATTACTGCAAAGTGGATATGCCATGTTATGACCAGGTCAACAAACAGAACACTAGCAGTGCCCCCAACATCCCCCTGGTGTCTCCCCCTGATCTCTACCCCACCCAATAGAAACCATTCTTCTGATTTCTAACATCACAGATTACTCTTGCCTACTTTTGTACTTTATAGAAATCTAATCATACAGCATGCCTTTGTGAGCGCGTGTGTCTGGCTTCCTTAATCCCACACTGCTCTATGACTCATCTTTCTGCATGCAGTTCTACGAAGTTCATTTTCACTTCATCTCATTTATCTTGTTTCATATTATGTTGAATGAAAGACCATTATCTATTCGTCCTACTCTGGATGGACATTTGAGTCATTTCCAGGTTTTGGCAAACCTGGATTTTGATAAGACTGATCAAGACTCAGATGGCAGGACAGATACCGTGTGACTTCTCTTATATGTGGAACCTAAAATAGAAATCTATCACCAATCTATATCTATAAAACTAAGCTCATAGATATGATGGTTGTCAGAGGCGGACGGGTGGGGGGGTAGGGAAAAATGGGTGAACTGTTTTTTTCTTATTTGTTTGTTTAAATAAAGTGAATAAAAGATATATGAAATTAAAAAAAATTTGATGAAGCTCCTAGTTTTAAGTGGATAAATTTACATTACTTGCCAAAAAGGAAAGAAATTTATATGCTACGATTTTGCAGCATATAAATTTGTTGAAACAATAAAAAGAGTAATAAATAAGAACAAATGACCTGATGAGTTTTGTTGTATAAAATGTGTTTCAAGGAAGTTATTCTGAACGGAGACAAAAATACAAGACCTATTACAATTAGTGACCTTAAATATTTACATTTTTCAATAAGAAAGAAATTGGAACAGAAAATATCACCCATTTGTTGTATTTTTCTGAGCTTACTTGATACATCATAAAGAATATTTTCACAATTAAGAATGTTGCGTATTTTCACAATTAAAAATGTGGGTAAGAATCAACTGCAAATTTCAACACTTCCGAATGAAGAAACTTTGAATAAGAATATAGGACATTGGTGGTGCCTGGGTGGCTCAGTGGGTTAAAGCCTCTGCCTTTGGCTCAGGTCATGATCCCAGGGTCCTGGGACCGAGCCCTCATCGGGCTCTCTGCTCATCGGGGATCCTCCTTCCCCCCCTCTCTCTGCCTGCCTGTCTGCCTACTTGTGATCTCTGTCAAATAAATAAATAAAATCTTAAAAAAAAAAAAAGAATACAGGACATTATAAAACAACAAGAACAACAACGAAAACAACCAAGACTCAGATGGTGGGGAAGCCCCAAACTCCTCAAATCTTGCATTCCTCTGCAGCTTGAGTTTCCCAACATCAATGGTGAGGACACCACCTGCCACTTTTCCTGACTATGAACGCAAAACAAATTTCAAATGTCTCTCTTTTCCTAAAAATGTAAAAAAGTCTTATTTCTTATTAACAAATTTTACATGTATTCATCCCTGCTTTAAGAGTTAGGTGCTTCCTTTGGGGTCTGCCTGTTTGGGGTTCTCTGGCCACCGGGTCTCCTTACCTGCTGTTCCAATGTGGTTAGATGGCCTGAGGCTAAAATAACAGGGAGAGAACCCCATAGATATCCTTTGATTTCCAGGAGTCTAGCTGGTCGTTCCAATACTGAATGCCAGTGTTCAGTCTGGAAAACCGAAGCCGTAATCTGCTCAGAGTGCAGATAGCAGCAGAAGGCTGAGATTAAGGCTCAAGATTAAAAGCATTATATAAACTTTGCCCAAATGTTTATATATGCTCAGTGACTGCCTGTAGCATGAGTAAATGAATCCGTGAAGCCGTCAAGATGACAAAGCCCAACAAGAATCTAATAAGATATGGGAGGAAACTCTGCATGCGAGAGAAGAACTGGTCCTGTATTCGTCTTATCCAACACTAGATGTGGAGCCAGCTTAGTTTTCTGTCTTTAGGAGGCGAGGGAAGAGATTTTAAGGAGAAGGGGCAGCTGCTTTTTGACACAGACAGGGAAAGCTGGGGGTATGGTGCTCGGGGAGAGGAGATGGAGGGGAAGGGAGGCTCTAGCCCTCCCTGGGATCTTGGCAAACAGGCACCTTGCAACAACGACCTGTTTCTGTGTCCGGCCCGGACAGCATTTTTACCCATTTGTGAATCTTCATCGCAAGACCCTTGCACATGTGACCATCCGTTATTATGACTTTTTATCACTGCAGTGATCAAGGGTACATTTTATTGCTTCTCCAACAGTTGTCCATCTTATTCCCTATTGGGAGACATCCTTCGGTGGGAAACATCTGGCACTTTCCACAAGGGAACCACTTTTATATAAAATGACCACTTCATGAGAGCCCGGCAGTGTGGTCTGAACACCATGGCCGTGCGGAAATTACTAGAAACAATACAAAGGCTGATGTACACTGTTCACCTCTGATTCCAGACACCCTCTCTCCCTCCTCTCCCAGGACCCCCAGAGGGAGCTCTGAGGGGGCACTTGGTGGAGACCGTGCTGGGAGACCGCCAGGATTCACATTAGGACAACGTAGGCAACTTCTTAAAACTACCCATTCCTGTGACTTCTCCCTAGAGATTCTGCCTAATTGAGGGTTGGGGCCACCTCTACGCAGGCATTTTTAAGAGGCTTTCCAGAACATTCCAGTGTGAAGTGAAAGTGGGGAAGCACTAACTGCCAAGTGTCATCTGACACAGGTCACACCTCCGCTAAGAAGCTCTGTTTGACAGGAGAGGAAACTGGGGCTCAGAGAGGTAATGGGCTCTGTCTGCCATCCCTCCGGGTAGAAGACAGAGCAAAAATGGGAATCCAGTCTTTAGATTCTGAGCCCTGTCTCAAATTAATACCACCACCAAAGAGCACACGACAAACCTCTTGTCTACACGGTGAGTTACAGTTAGCAAAGCACTTTGCACTTTCTCACCACTATCACATTTTATTTTTACAATAATACCAGGCAGTGGGCAGGGAATTGTTACTCCTCGTACTCCTCCTACTGCTGTTACTACTGTGATATCATTGCTCCCATTTCCAAGATGAGAAAACTGAAGCTCAGAGGGGTCAGTGGTTTAAGCCAATAATGTTATCTTAAAAGCCTCCAGTGTGCTCAAAAATGTGTGGTGAGAAAACTGGCAAACCCTTACACAGGACATGCTATAGGCCTCCTCCTCACAACAAGCCTGAGATGCAAGCACTAGTAATAACATGCCCATTTTACAGATGAGGACACAGAAGGGCTCCATGAGTTGTCTAAGGTTATACAGCCAGTGAGCACTGTATGGAAGGGGATGAGCTCAGCCGTTGGGCTCTGAGATCTGTATTGTTAACCACCGGGCCATGGCCCCCAGAGGCCCTTGGGGCTGTGGGTTCTGAGCTCCTTAAAGGGGCCCTCTACCTGATAAAGGGTTCCCTCAGCGCACTTCCCCTATGCAGAGGTGGCTCTGGGGCTCTGGTGTCATTTAAAATTTTTTTAAAGAGTTTTATTGAAATATCATTGGAATAAAACACTGTATAAGTTCAAGGTGAACATCATGTTGATTTGCTACATTTAAATATTGCAATAGCATTACCACCTTAGTGTTAACACCTCCATCACCTGCCGTTGATGGGAACACATAAGATCCTGTTTCTTAGCTGCTCTGAAGTTTATAACAGCATTGTCATCTATAGTCACGGTGCTCTGCATTAGCTCTCTAGGACTTAGTTTTTTATTGGCTGCGAGTTTGTAGTAGAAGAGGCATTTTTAAGAGTCTCATGCTCTTCCGACTGAGCTAGCCGGGCAACAGAAGAGGCATTTTTAAATGCTTTGTGCTTTCAAAAATATTTTTCAGTTGACTAGGGTTGCCACACAATTTTCCATTAGTTTCAGGTGGACACCATAGGGATTCAACCTCTCTCTGTCACCGATACTCAGCAAGAGGGTAGCTACCATGTATCACCGTGGGCTGCTATGAGAATACCACTGACCGGCTGCCCTATGTCATGCCTTCTACGGAAGGTGCTTTTCCAGTGAACACTTAGGTGGTTCTTAGGCAAAGAGGTGGGGAAGGAAGATGTGAAGGTGGAATTGGCTGCTTCTCCACCCCCTATCCTGTGATAGAATGTTTTAGTTTAGCCTGAGGAGTGCCGTGATCTGGAAACCTCTACCCACAGGTTTCCATGGCTGGAGCCCTTGGAGACCTGTCTGTAGGCGCTGGGACAAATGTCCATCCAGTGAGAGAAGCCCAAAGGAAGTCTTGCATGGGTCCTGCCCAGGGCCCTGGTCCCGTAATTCTGCTGTCCGCTCTGAAGACCCTAGCTCTCCCATGAGTTGGCCCAGCAGGCCCTGGATCTCTGCCCGATGCCCAGGCATCACAGCTCATCTGGCTGCCTGCCTCCTTCCCTCTAGCGCAATCCCTCTCCTCCTCCTTCTTCACTCCCCTGCTCTTCTTGGGGGGGATGACTGGTTTGCAGGTCCTGGCTCCTCCTGATCTGACCCCTCTCATCCTAGAGAGTCAGAGAGCAGGAAAGCAAACATTCTCTTCTCCTCTTGCATTCTTGTTATCAGCTGGGTTTAATCTCTGCACATCACCAAAGGCTTCACACCTTCTCATTTGCTCTTTGCTCTGTAATTCTATTAGCTCTACCTGTCATCTCTGGCTCACTTGTGTCTGTCACCCATCTATGGAGTGTAAGAAGATTGGATTATACTCCTCAAATATCTGTTCTCTCCAAGGCAAAGGACTGCATTATCGTCATCCATTGTCATTGAACAAAATCCTACACCCTGTGGTAGGAATACACACCCCGTTTCAATGACTTTGGACTTGGCCGTGTGAAAAGCTTTGGCTGATGGGATGTGAATGGTGGTGCTTGTTTTTGCTGTGTCCCAACAGAAGCCCTAAATACAATGGAACAGTTTGGCTTCAGGCTTCCTGTGATTGTTCTCCACTTGGTCTCCAGATGTCCCAGATAAGGGCTGCTCCCTTAGTCTGGGTTCTTGAACAAGAACACAGGTACAACCTAGATGAGTCCAGCAGAGGTCAGTCAAGCCTAGCAAGCCACTATCAACCTGCAGCTGCTGGGCTGTCCTTTTGCAGAGTGAGCTGCCCTATGGCACTGAGATAGCACTGTTTGTTAGCTCCGTGAAACTAATACTGGACAGGAGATTAGGAGGAGTACATGTTTTGCAGGACTCTTCAAACAAGATTATTTTCTCACAGAGGGATCTTTGTGGACTTTGTGTGTGTGTGTGTGTGTGTGTGTGTGTGTGTGTGTGTTATTAACCCATTCACAAAACGACTTCACTTTGCCATAAAAAATAAATCAATATAATATTTAACAACCTTGTCTATTATGTATAGTTTCAATTTGTAGAAATCTGGCTTGTGGAAGTAAGACAGGAAGTTAAAATTAAAATGGAAAATTAATTATTGGCCCAGTGACATTGCTTCCTTGGTTCCCAGCTTACTTGTCTCAGGAGGAAATGCAGAGCAGGAGTTCTAGAATTTTGGATATGAAGAAACCAAAAGACTTGAAAGGTCTGTGATCCAATCTCACTTTTCTATATGGGGCAACTAAAGTCTGGAAAAATGAAGTGCACTGGCGACGTGCCTGATGGGAGAATTTTTAAAACATTAAGAGTGGGCTTTGTGCACATCTGATAAAGTTAACATGTCTAAGAAGAACTTCTCAAGAATGTGTCAAAAGCATTTTTCCTCCTTATTTCCTGCTTTTTCCTGTCATCTTAGAATCCTGGGAGACCATTCACAGGAGTGGTAAAAACTTAGGTTGTCCATCAGAAATTTGGTTTTCCTTTTCTTTCTGGGCATAGATTTAAAGATCACAGGACTGACTCCCTTGTAATTAGATGGGATCAGGTGACAGGGTACTGGTGTCTGAAAGTGAGCAAAAATGATATACTTCTAATCTGGTCAGGGTGTTTGAAACTTTTCATACATTCTCTTATTCATTCATTCATTTTTTCTCTCTCTCTCATCTATTACTGGCCAGAGGAAGACGAACTTAAGGACTTACGGGTCTTAAGTGCCAGGCATAGCCAACAGATGGAAGGATCCTGCGTCCCCTGCTGATGCCTAATGAACTGTGACTTGGGTGACAAGTAAACCCTTGGTTATCAAGCTTCCAAGATATAGAGAAATTGGGTATTATAATAGCTAGTTTTACTTAGCTTGGCTAATCCGGGGAGAGTGGGTGCAGCTTAGTTTAGATGGTAAACTACTATATTTAACCAAGCAAAAGACCTCTGACTAAGTGGGAAATCTCTGACATGTGGCCTACCGCCACTGTTCCATCTCGAATACCATCATCAAACTCTCAGAGTAACCTGTCTTGTTTCCTTCACATTTTCCACTCCCACATACTGTCACATTTATGCATGTTCATGTTGTTCAACAGCACCTGTTGGATGACTGGTTGACTGAATAGTTTATAAGGCCATAGGTAATATATTATTCTAATTCACGGACCCACTGAAAGAAAACTTGACCCTGAGCTCTGAAAACCATTCTTCCATTAATCAAATAGGCCCTTCCTATTACTGAGGAACAAGAGACCTTACCGATTCTTCCAATAAAGCTGTTCATGTATATTAATTTGAACTCAAGGACAGATGGGTAACAAAGCTAGCTAAGATGTGGTTGCCTAATAAGTGTGCTTTGAATATTGATGCATTTCTGTATTCCAAAGTAAGACAATGTACTTAGAAAAATATGCTAAAATATGCTTAATAGCTTAAAAAGCAAATGCTATTGTCAATTATAAAAGGATATCTCCCTGTATTTCTTAGTCTACCAGACTCTTAGCACAACAACAAACAGTAGGTTCAACTCCCAACTGGTTGCTAGGCTTCCTGTACCAATGCACTTGCTCATAGAAGTGGAGTGGGCCTATGCAAATGTCTGCATACTTGGCCATCATGACCTTGGCTTGGTAGAATCCAGTAAATCACTGCTGAGTCATTACTTTACAATAACAACATCACCTCTTTGCACAATATGTAATTGATGCTGTGTTTTCCAGACAATCCTGAGACCACCGAAGGGGGGAAATAAAAGATGAAGAAGTCAATATTCAAAAGGGTAGTCAATTTCTCCCTATCTTTGTAAACACTCTTCTTGGGAGATTATCCATAATGATTTTCATCCTTGACCTAGCAGACATCCTATTGTTACATTCCCATGCTTCTCAACTCAGTTTTAGGATAGAAATTAATTTTAATATGACCACAAGGGCAATATGATTTGAAAAGGAAATTTGCTGCTTTGCTGATACTCAAAGTTCTGTTAATTGCCAATTTATTCACAAGTCAAAATATAAATGACTTGGGATGCATTTCATGGGTTTGCTTAAGGAGAGGGGTTGATACACACCTGGATTTCTGGTTTGTATTTCTAAATGTCCTCGATTGCCTAAAAGGCCCCACTGCAATCCCTGCCTCTTTTTTAAAGTTCCGTACATGTGCCAGGCACATGGAACCCAACTGAGCCCGCTGAGCCAGGATGAGAGGAACAGCACATAACATTCACTTTAATATTCTGTGCAGTTCAGAAGAGGGCTTTCCTGCTTCACAGAAATCTTCTGAGCACACAGGAATGCTCAGATGCCTACAGAATGAAAGATGAATAAACCAGGTGTGGCAGCCTCCAACAGGCAGCCTTCATTCTCACTCTCCACCCATCTGCAGCCCTACATCCTTTTATGTATTCACAAGAGCAAGTATTTGGGGGGTAGACAGATAGCACACTTCACAACCTTCACTTGGCATAAGTCCTTATAAGGCATCTCTGTCTTCCCCTCCAAAGTTCCTTTCCCCCGATGCTGTATCTCACCCATTTTATCTTCCTTCTAAACCTCTCTAAAATCCCCTCTATGGTCCCAAGCAATTCTATTCTCAGTTTCTGCTCTCCTGCCTCACTGACTAAAAATTCCAGGCTGAGTTCTAGAGAAACTCTACCTATCCAGTGTTCCTCAAAGTATACCCACATGGGGGTCATAGACTTTCCAGCATGTGGCTTACTAAAGTCTTCACCCCCAGAAAGAACTCCCTTTCTATGTAGGAATATAGCTGCTAGTTCAATGTGGTTTCTCCATATTGTTTCATAAACAGTGAGGATTGGCACAGGGCCACCCAACCAAAACTCACTTGCCTCCTTACCACCAGTTTCATCTTTCCTTCCTCCAGACAGGGAATTCCTTGGATAGTCCCCAAATGGGGAAAGCCCAACCTAGAACTCCTAGGACCTGATGATGACTCCCGATTTACCCTTCTTTCTCCCTCTATCTACCCAAGTTAGAAGCTCACTGATGTCAAGATCTGTGTTTATTTTTCTTCTTCTATATTCCTCAAACATAATCAAAGCTCGATGCATAAAAGGGCTCAATAAATGGAATTTATTGGGTATTAGTTGCATGTAGAGGGAAGTGGAGAAGGATTTTCTCTTTTAAAGTGCTATTAAGACAGTAAATAATGTGTGTTGGAGAGGATGTGGAGAAAGGGGAACCCTCTTACACTACTGGTGGGAATGCAAGTTGGTACAGCCACTTTGGAAAACAGTGTGGAGATTCCTTAAGGAATTAAAAATAGAGCTTCCCTATGACCCTTCAATTGTATTACTGGATATTTACCCCAGTAAAATGTAGTGAAAAGATGGGCCATCTGTACCCAATGTTCATAGCAGCAATGGCCACAGTTGCCAAACTGTGGAAAGAACCAAGATGCCCTTCAACAGATGAATGGATAAGGAAGATGTTGTCCATATACACTATGGAGTATTATGCCTCCATCAGAAAGGATGAATATCCAACTTTTGTATCAACATGGACGGGACTGGAAGAGATTATGCTGAGTGAAATAAGTCAAGAAGAGAGTCAATTATCACATGGTTTCACTTATTTGTGGAGCATAAGAAATAACACAGAGGACATGGGGAGATGGAGAGGAGAAGCATGTTGGGGGAAATTGGAGGGGGAGACGAATCATGAGAAACTGTAGACTCCGAAAAGCAATCTGAGGGTTTTGAAGGGGCAGGGAGTGGGATGTTGGGTGAGCCTGGTGGTGGGTATTATGGAAGGCATGTATTGCATGGAACATTGGGTGTGGTACATAAACAATGAATTCTGATACACTGAAAAGAAATAAAACAAAAGTGCTGTTAATAATTGGAATATGTGGTTGAGAGAGGTAATGGCTTTTCCACCTTGGGTGGTTTAAAAATAGATAATAGTGGCAACATGTGATTTCATGGAAGTTTCAATTTTCAAAGTATCTTCATGTAAAATATTTTATTTTATTCTTCTTCCACCCCTGTAATATTTCAGGATGGTATCAGCTGAGTTTGGAAACACTTCTGGCTGCTCAATAATAGCAGTTGGACTGACACTTTGTCTTCTGAGTATAAATTGGTATAATCCTTTTGGTAATATATATTAAAAGTCTTGTGAATGTAGATACACTTTGAATTGAAAAATACAATTCCAGAAATTTGTTCCAAATGAACAGATATGTGCAAGAACAATTCCATACCAAAAAAAGTCCCCCCAACATTATTTGTAAAAAGAGAACACTGAAAGAAATCAAAATATCAAATGATAAGGGATTATTTAACTAGATCATGGTATATTCCTACAATAAAGTATTAGTTTATCTTTAAAAAATGTAATAAAAAATTTAATGATATAGAAACCTGCAGAAAACAAAAACAAACACAAACAAACAAACAAACAAACAACAACAACAAAAAGAAACCTGTGCAAAGGAAAAAGAAGACTGGGTATGAAAAGTCAATGTCTTTGACCTCAATCCTAAAATCTGTATCTCTCTATATTTTATGTGCACAGAAGAAAGACTAGCAAATATATATACCAATATATTTGCAGTAGTTATCTCTAGGAGGATGATTTTAAAATAAAAAAAGAGGGGTGCCTGGGTGGCTCAGTGGGTTAAAGCCTTTGCCTTTGGATCAGGTCATGATCCCAGAGTCCTGGGATCTGGATCGAATCCCACATCGGGCTCTCTGCTCAACAGGGAGACTGTTTCCCTTTGTCTCTCTCTGCCTGCCTCTCTGCCTACTTGTGATCTCTGTCAAATAAATAAGTAAAAATCCTAAAAAAAAAAAAAAAAATAAAATAATGATTAATTTTCAAATAAAATAAAATATTCCTAAAATACTTAAAAAGTTATCATGTTTGTCATTGAGGAGGAAAAAATCATAATAAAATTTTTAACACTGCAAAAGAGTCTCCTAATAAAAAGCTGTCCCTTCATGGTGTAAATACATGGAAAAGGGCCCCATCTGGGGACTAGAGAAACTGCTTATTTGGGTTGTGACAAAATTTTAAGCAGTGGGTGATAGCCAACTTCCCTGTGTTAATCAGTGTGTGGCAAATCTGGCGCCCCATCCCCCCACCCCTCACCCCATGCAGTGTCTGCAATAGTTCTTGATGTCCCCTTGCCTGCTCCCTTGTTTTTAAGAATTCCCTCTACTTGTCTGAATTCCATTACCGTGTCCACCTAAGAGTTCTTTAAAATACCCAGGGGTAGCTAGCCATTATTTGCCATTAAGCTTCTGACAAGTGGGTGAAAGGCAATTTCATGGAAAATCTGTTTTTTCAGAGCCTCAGAGAAGGGTGGGGTCACCTTATTTGAGAGGAGTTTAAGAAGTTCGGTAGGGTTCTCTCTCAAAAGCTGGCCACTGGCTTTATCCTGGCCCCTCAGCCTCTGTTCATCTGTGATACGCAGAGCTGGAGGATCTGGAAGTTCAAAGCTTGATGAGGAGGTGGGACAGCCCATGGGCTCCAGGGTTCAAGCCCCACCTCCTTGCTTGTTGCTCAAACTTGAAACCGCTATCAGTCCCCAAATCTCCCTCTCTTCCCTCACTTTGCTCCACATCTTGTATAAGCACATCCTGTCTCTACTGGATTTAATCACCCTTTCTCAGTCATGTACAATATGTTCTTCAAACTTGCTTCTTCCTTCAAAACATGTGAACTACTTATGCAGCAAGATAATTACTTGTCTCTCTTACGGGCTTATATTCCCTCTTTTCTCTTTTCCTTTTACTCCTCAGACTCCCTGGGAAAGAGCTCTTTCTTAACAAGAAGCCACTTGTCCAATCAAAGATGTTATGGTCAAGGTCCTTGAGTTTGGCTGAGCCTGGGGGTGGACTGGTAAATACTCCCAGGGTGGTTGCAGTAAGTGAGAATGGGGAGGAGGAAGGAAAATCATGATTCAGCCCTTTGTAATGCATTTTCAGAAAAAGACAAGGCCCACCTAGTTTAGTGGCTGGAACATCTATCCACCCAACCATCTGTCCGTCTATCCATCCACTCATCAATCCATCTTTCAACAAATACCCACCGAGCCCATGAATATGTATTAACTGGGTGGCTTAGAGGTAGAGCTAGGCAGACCTTGAGAAGTATCTGTATGTTGCTGTAAAAGTGAAGCAATAAAACAGTATGTTGTCACTAGGACTATTGCTTTATTGGGCAGATTTAAAGTAATTGTTTATTTTGTCACTATCCTTACTGTTGTATCTATTTAATTATTCTTATCTTTTTGATTTTTGCTTTCTGGTTCTCTGGACAATGGCTAATTTAGTACTAGAGCTCACCAGAAACAAAAGTCTAATAATTACCCTGCATTCTTGTTTATTTCTGTACATGCTACTGTCAAAGGAAAATCCAGAATCTCATCTGCCATTTAGACATGTATGTAAATGGCTCCCATACAGTGAGAAATTCTTTCAAATCTGAAAATAAGTCATAAATATTTGGCACAAACTATTGAAAGTCCAATACATGGACTAATCTGATCCAGGTTATTGGATCTTTTTCTAGCAAGCAAAAGCCACAGGCATGTTTACCACAGCAGACTTGGACTTTTGGAACTCAAGAAAACAGTACTTGCCTGCGTCTCGTGCACAGGAAAGCGGACCCGAGAAGAACGGTGCAGAGGCTGCCGTGAACACAATTCCCATTCTGCCATTTTCTGGATATTGTCTCTTGTCTAGAAGGGGTCTCCTAAGAAAAGTTCTATCGGTGTGCTCATTCTAGACATGAGTTCACTTTGCCCTCTTGCTTGGCAGCTTGCGTGGGTCATTGGGAATGAAGGGTCTGCGGGGCTACTAGGGCTCTGTTGTTGGCTTGATGTTGGACACAAACCAGAGTCATGATCTGAGGCAAGGTCACACCCTTTGGGGCTGACACATGTAAGGATTTGGACAGATACAAAATAACCATCATCTGGGGGAGGTGACAGGAACCACAGAGTAGGGGAGGATAGTTTCCAAAGTTGTTTCTGCAGTGAGCAATTGGTCAACTGTGGCACATGGCTTTCTCTTGAGTGTGAATTTCTTCTAATAGAAAGTGATGAGACAGTACATTTGCCTTGCTTTCCTTAGCTTGTTATTGTGAAGATGAGCTGGATTAATATGTGAAATGCTCCACACAATGGCACGCGTCATGCAGGAGTGATCTGCCATTATAAATAAAGGATGATAATTGCTCTTTGATCCACCATGTCCCCCAGACTCTCTGGAGGTCTAATTCCAGATGGAGAAGTTATTCATTTTCCCCTGGATGTCTTTGGATTTGGACTCTTGGATACTGAATGTATGCCTTATGCTAACTGGGGTGGTGATTTCCCTCTGGCTAGAAGCCCAGTGACTTCGTGTGTGAGTGGTATGCTTAAGCCCTCTCAGTTTAGGATTTGGGATAGGGTCTCTTGCTTCAAAAGGAGCACACAGAATTGAGGGGCCATACAATGGAGGAAATGGGGCCCAAAGCTGACCCCAGTCACTCCTTTATTTGCAGGTGTCAACAAAGAGAGCTTTTGACAGAGTGGAGGCATCTTTGGTTAGGGTTGGGCCCTTGGTAAAGCATCCAAAGTTTGCCTTTCATCCCCTTTCACTTTCTGTTTGGAATTTTGTTCCTTCTACTCTTCTTTATTCCTCCCTACCTAACTGGTGATTTTAGGGTTCCTCTCCAGAACATTGCCAATAACAGCCTCAGACTAGAGGAGTGCTGCCTAATGAAACTTTCTATGATGATAAAATTGTTCTCAAACTGCTCTGTCCAATATGGTAGCCAGTAGGCACATATGAACATTTGAAATGTAGCCAGTGTGACTGAGGAAATGAATTTTAAAAGTTACTTATTTTCAGTGAACTTACATGTAAATTGCCATATGGGGCTAATAGTCAGTGTATTGGACAGTGTGGGTCTGGAGTTCAAGACCTCTATCATTTCAATCTCTCTGCAGCAATCCAATGACCTTGTCCTGTGTCTGAATTCCAAGGCCCTTGTCTTAAAGAAGTACCAATAAGCTACTCTGGTAAATTATTTATAAATTAAGGTCTTACCCTTCTAGGTCAGTGCATAGCTTTTGAGCAATGCCATACATTAGTGAAAGCAGAGGCTCAAATGATAGGACTGAAGGACTTCGGCAGGCAAACATGGTGGGTGAAAAGATTATAGGCATAGAGTTTTAGACACGCTTCAAAGCATACTCTGTGGGGGGGCATATACCACCTCCACACCCCACCCCTAGTTCTCTGGGCTGTTTCTAAACTCCCTTGCAGTCTGGAAAATTTAAGGTCAGAGTCATGCAGATGGGAGCTTGGGAAAAGGCTGGAGGTGGAGAGATGAAATAGGTAGAGTCGAGAGGATGCCAAGCTTTTGTTAAAAAACCTGGTGTGCCAGTCTGAGTGGTGTTCTGTTCCACCCTCAGGAGGAGATGCCAGGGAGGGATTGTTAGGCAGATCACTGGGGCAAGACTGAACGGCTGAAAGTTAAGTCAAAGAGAACAGACACCAGATTCAAGGCCACAAAATGGACTGTGGCATTTTTGTGGAGTCTTGGCAAGGAACTGCGAATCCAGGCTTAATTTTAATCCTCTCTTCTAGGGAGATTTTCCCCTCTGAACTTCTTTATGAGCATTGCTTTTTGGTTGTTCTTTTCACCCTGAAACTGAGCTGCCTTTCTGTTTCTCTTGGATGACCATGGAAATGTTCTCAAATTCTTGCCTGTGTTTTCACAGATACTCATGGGCATCAGAGGCAGCATTTCAAACCAAACACTAGGTTGAGTAAAGGGTGGAGGAAAATGGGAGGTGGGTGCAGGGAAGGGAGATCGACCAGGGACAAAAGAGGCATGCGTGAAGATGAGCAGGAAGAGCGTGTACCAATCCAAGCACCTTGGGATTTACTCTTGGGCCTTGACTCACAAGTTGGTACCACAAGTACCACAGCCTCACCTGCTCTACACTCTCTGAGCCATGGAAAAAGGTATTTGCAGCTAAACCACTGCCAAGAATGGGTGTCTAATTGTTTAAAAATACCAAATTTTATGAAGCAATTAGAGACTGAATCACAAATCTTTAGTGCAATAGTGTGGTGTATAAAATAAAAATAGCAGCCAAATCCCCCTGGTGCTTTGCAACACAGTTCAGACTACACAAAGCTTTTCTGGAACTCTCTGTCCTCGTGAATGGAAGGACTACTCACAGTATCCAGTGCTATCCTGTTTTTCTTTGTTTTCCATTCCATTCAAACAAAATCTCAGAGGCATTTGGCATCAAGAGGCACAAAACCAAATTGGCTGCTAGTTATCTGGCTAGGTTGGCTCACCAGTTGCAATGTTACCTAATACTCTTGGGAAGGCTATATTATGCCCCCAGGGCCCTGCTGTGCCAGAGGATTTTGGCAACTTCTGTCTGAATACTATACATTTAGCCCATTTGCATGAAAAACAGGAGTTCTTGTTGGGCTAAGCCTCAAAGAGCTATTACTTTTTCAATTTTGGAAGACTAGTAAATATCCTGTGGGGACCTCAGGAAATCCTAGGACAATTTTGGCCCACAACTTTCTTCTACCAATGACCCAGTCAGTTTCATATCTTCAAGAGCCCATAACTTCTTCTGGAAGGCAGAGTGCGTTCTCAGGTTTACATGGTTACATTGGTCTCAGTGGGTCTAGAGCCCATTTTACTGTAGTATATACTGAGGAAAGCCATATGGCTTGGTTTCTCCATTGGGCAATGGAGTCTTGATACTCCACATGACTGATTTGTCAGCTGGGGCTGGCATCCTAGGGAGGTGGAATAGGGCCATGGTATTTGAGTTGGGATGAAGGGGGAAAATGTGAGTTAAGTACTCCTACCCAATTCCAATACCAAAATGGCAACAGGATACTATAAGTGAGGAGAGGCAACTTCTCACAAGCTATCTCACAATAGATTGTGAGATCCCAGCCAGAAGATTGTACCTGGGACTCAGTGGGCCATAAAATGATTTTGCTTTCCGATGGTAGAAAGATAAAATCTAGGGCCTTTCACCTCTGAGTCTTTCCAGAAGGTCTGTCATTGGGCTGGGAAAATGAAGACACAAGGCAGTGATGACATTAGGGGGCTGAAGAGGGCACAGAAAGCTATGGCACAAATTTACATAGAGCTGCTTGGGAAAATAAGAGCAAACAGTATTTCTTTTCCTGATTTGAAAGTAACACAGTCATTGTTGACAATCTCTCAAGGACAGAAAAAAACATAAGAAAAAAATAAAAATCTCTCATAATTGCACCACAAAGAGATATCAGCTATTAATAGTTTTGGTATTTCCTTTTAGAGAAATGGAAGGTTTTGAGCAAGACGAGTTGGAAGATTGAAAAGGTCTTTGAGAACAGCAGAATGAGACAATGTGGACATCGACCAGTTTGGAATTATTTTCTCTGTGAGCCAAGTTAGGCAAGTCCCCACCCTTGCCTGGTTGAAATGGACAGCAGGACAGATGGAAGTATGACAGAGGGACATGTGATCAGGTTGCCCTTACCTTCAGGATTCATGTGGAAAGCTTCTGTAGTGCTCACCTCCATGAATAGAAAGGTTCTTTAGCTGAAAGACAAAATGACTCATTTTAGCTGAAGGATGACAAAGAGGGGAGATCATTTCTGAATCACTTCTCAGCGCCAGTGTGACCGCAATCACTGCCCTTCAGTGATAGGCATTCGATGGCCCTCGTTTTTTGAAATTAGTTTCTTGGCAACTTAATTATGTAGTAATTTCAAACTTAGAGAAAAGTTGCAAAAAATCTTAAAAAAAGAAAATCCCATAAATCCTACACTCAGATACCCTAACAGTTAATAATTTACTATATTTATCACTTTCTTCCCCGTATATGAAAATCATTATTTTTCTGAATCACTTGAGAATAAGTTGCAGTCATGATGCCTCTTAACCCCTAAATTTTTCAGTATATTTTCCTAAGACTAAGGGCATTCTCCTACCTTAACACTTAACTTACACTTAACAGTGCAATGATTAAGATCATTAAGAAATTAACAGTGACATAGTACTACTATATATCAGTAGATCTTACTCAAATTTTGCCAGTCATCCTAATTGGGACTAGATTGAAATTTGATGAAATTTAGATGAAATTTGGTCCTTGAGACCTTGAGTGAGGTTTATTGACAAATCCCATCATGGCCGGGGCTGAATTTCTGGTGTTTGGTGGCGCTCACCTGAAGCTCAGATTTGACACTGTCTCATGGGTTCATGTGAGCCTAAGCGGAAGAATGCTTTTCCAAGAGGGACTAACTTTTGGTGAAGATAAGGTTGTTCACTGAGCTGTTGGGTGTGGGCTTCTATCACTTGGGCCGTGCCCATCAGAAATCATGGTTCCCACTTTGCTCCTTCCAGTGTATCTGGCCCTGGGTTTTGTATAGGACATTCTAAACCCTGGGAATTGACTGGCCTGAGTCTGGGAGGCACAAGGTGACAACTGCCAGTACTACGGCTCTGAGGCTCTGAGTTAGAACAAAAATGATTCCAGGACTCGAATCAAAATTGGGCCACCGACGTCTGCAGTTACTTTTTAAACTTTGCTTTTTAAAAAAGTTTTATTTTATTTTTTCAGTGTTCCAAGATTCATTTTTTATGCACCACACAATTCCTAATTCAGTGCCCAATTTTGTCTTGTGCGTTCCATGCTAAAAAATCTAGTTAGAGTAGCTAGCCTTCAAATTGGTTCTATGTTTTCAAAATTCAGAATCCTTAGGACTGTCCCCTGGGGAATCAAGTGTTGAATACTTTCTGGGCTGACACAACTGATGGAGGAGTGAGTGACAAGTGGGCCACTGAGGATCTCTCTCACACACACCCCTATTTCAGCATTACTACAACTGTCCAAAGGAATGTAGAGCCCAGACATCTTTGCGATAAAAGCCTATGATGTGTTGAGAGCCATTTGGACATGAGACAGCCAGCCCCAAGGCACCTGATAATGAGGTGTCTGACAAATCCAGAACCTGTAAGACAAATGTCTGGGGCAGCTGTCTTAAAAGCCACCAATTGCTCTTCATACGGTACAGCGATATTGAATTTTTTTGTTTCTTTTTTAAGACTCCAAACATTCTAGAATGCATTTTAGATTCTGAGAATAACTTCAGGACTTAAAGCCCTCTCTTTTATAAGGTCCTGGCTCTGTTCAGAAGAATCCAGACTTCTTTTACCCTCTTGCAGGAAACACCGCGGGGTCCGCCGAGGCTAGGGAAGGGTGCAGAGGGTGTAGAGTACAGGACAAGGCCTCCACTAAGGGGAGAAAGTCTGGAATGCCAAGTCATAGCAGTGATGACTCTGGGGCAAGATCATAAAGGAGATCACGGCCCCAACACTCATTTCTGCAGTTCGACAAACGTTAACTGAACAACGGGCCTTGAGCTCACTTCATTCATCCATCTGTTTATTCACTCAGTATTTATTAAGTGCCTGGCGCATCATTTAGCCCTGCCATTCTCTCCCCCCAACTTCTGCACCTCCTCTCAGGCCTGCCCTGTGCCTTGTGGAGGTGACTTCTGATCCCGCACTTAAGCTTCAGCTTGGGCTCCACTCACAAGAGGCAGAGGGTGGGAGCAGAGCACATCAGGGTAATATTTTCCTTCCTCCCTGCCTTCCTCGTGGCTTGGTGCTGGCAGTGGTCGTGTCTCTACTACCACAGTTCCAGCTGGGCAGGCCTTCTTCCATGGCTCCAGCTCTCACTGGGTCTCAGCAAAATCCCTCCCTGCCATTCCCCCTCTATGGGGAAGCAGTGGTCACAAATTCCCTTGTTAGTTCCTTCAACCTTGCCCACAGATATATCAATGGGTTCTTGATTGTATTCTCTTAAAAAATCCTAGCTTGGGCATATCATCATCTGATCCGACCCTTACCAATGCAGTCCTTGAATATATGCTCAGTTGTTTTCAGATTGCTTTGGACAGGCTGGAAGGATGTAAAGTTTTGGACATAGTTTCTAACACTAAGCTACAGCAGTGCAGGGTGGGGAGGAAGAATTTAACAGAAGTTCCTGGGGAAAATAATCTCCTTTATACATGCTAGGATTACATGTCAGTCAAAGATCAAGCTAATCTTAGAAGTATGGTGTCCAGGACAAAGGAGGTGATATTGTGCTTTTATTCTGCTTCCACTAGATTCCACCTACAGTTTTAGGCACAGTTCTGGGCTTCCCACATATTAATTGTAAGTGTTTCAAAGCCTTCCATATACAGCAAAGGTCGAAACTTTCTTACAAGGGACAAATAATAAATATCTTTGACTTTGTAGGCCATAAGTCCTTTGTTGCAACTAGTCTGCTATTGTGCAAAAGCAGCCACAGACAATAGATAAATAAGTAAGCTTGGCTGTGTTCTAATAAACTTTATTTACAAAAATAAACGGGTAGTTGCATTGGGCTTGCAAGTCTTACTTAGCTAACTTTTGATATTTAGGGAAAAAATCATCCCCTTCAGAAGGCAGAAGATAGTTCAATGTATAGAAATCACAGAAAAATAGATCTATGCTAATTTTAAGGAAAACCTTTCTAATTGTGACTACCATTCCCAAGTAGAATGAGATGTTTCATGAGAGAGTGAGTGGGTTGCTCACTGTAAGGGTTTAAAAAAAAAGGTTAAGTGTTGGAGAATAATTTTCTGCAAAACACAAGAAGTCAGATGATGTGGGAGGAAATAGCTCCTAGTATTCATATATACTCAGCATAGTACTGCCTACATAGAAGCTCCTATAGATTTTCTGTCCCTGGAGGAGAGACTCTGTCATTCCTGTCCTTGTATCTTGCCCACTCCTGAAATCCTAGTATAGTATTTCAAACATGGCAGGTGTGACTGATACATGTTTTGTCAACCTGGCTCTCTAAGTAACATCTTGCTGACAATTGAATGAAACTAATCTGTCTTTAGTACAGTCATCACTACGAGTCATACTAAATTAGTTCAGTTATCGTTAATAAGCTTCAATAGTTGAGGATTTTCACTGAAAAGAATGGCTGTAACAGTTAACATTTATCTGGTTTTGAAAATATGCCAGCTACTGTTCTAAGAACTTTAATAGGCATTCTCTTATTTAACTATCTCCCAAACCTATGAGGGATGTACCATTACCATCTTATTTTACAGACGAAGAAATTGAAATTCAGAGATGTCTCATAGCTGGGAAGTAGCTTTGCCAGAATAGGGATCTCTCTGATGCCTAATGCTATGGTCCAACCACAATTCCATCCTGCTTCTCATTCATTCATTCATTCATTCATTCTTTAACAAACATTGATTGGTTGTCTGCTATTTGCCAAGTACTGTTTCTTCGGTTCTAAAGACAGAGTTATGAATATAAAAAGTTCAAGTCCATGCTCTGTAGGAACTTATATTCAGGCTGGGATTATAGCAAGGGTAGATGCACCATTAAATGAGAAGATATTAAGTGGTAATTCATGAGGAGACACAGAGATTAGAAAGACAATGAATAAGTCTTGTCCATACCAGAACTTCAGGGATAATCCCCTATTTCTGAATTTACCAAAGTTCTTTCTTGTCTACTGACATTACCCCAAGTTCAGTCTTTTGTCTTGATAAAGTTCAGATACACACAGATATTAAGAAGGAAGCTTCAAGCATCCTGGAAAATGATGCGGATCATATATGGCATGTGTATATATATATATGTGTGTGATATATATATGAAGTCCACAAAAGGAAAATAACCCAATAAAGCACTCAAGAATCATACTTCATGGGCATGTCGAATAAAATGGGAGACAGAGGCAACAGATGGAAAGGGGTGGAAAGAGCTAGTTTGGTTAAACTAGCTTCTTTACAAAAGTAAAGAAGAAAAATAAACCAGTTAAAAAATGGGTAGAATTTAAAGTGAGGGGGTGGAAAACAATTTATCATGCTAACGGACATCAAAAGAAAGTTGGGGTGGCAATCCTTATATCAGATAAATTAGATTTTAAGCCAAAGACTATAATAAGAGATGAGGAAGGACACTATATCATACTCAAAGGGTCTGTCCCATAAGAAGATCTAACAATTTTAAATATCTATGCCTCTAACATGGGATCAGCCAACTACATAAACCCATTAATAACAAAATCAAAGAAATGCATCAATAATCATACAATAATAGTAGGGGACTTTAACACCCCCGTCACTGAAATGGACAGGTCATCCAAGCAAAAGATCAACAAGGAAATAAAGGCCTTAAATGACACACTGGACCAGATGGACATCACAGATATATTCAGAACATTCCATCTCAAAATAACAGAATACACATTGTTCTCTAGTGGACATGGAACATTCTCTAGAATAGATCATATCCTGGGTCACAAATCAGGTCTCAAACAGTACCAAAAGATAGGGATCATTCCCTGCATATTTTCAGACCACGATGTTCTGAAACTAGAACTCAATCACAAGAGGAAAGTTGGAAAGAACTCAAACACATGGAGAAGTGTCTGTCCATATCTTCTGCCCATTTTTTGATATGTTTGTCTGTTTTGTGTGTGTTGAGTTTGAGGAGTTCATTATAGATCCTGGATATCAACCTTTTGTCTGTACTGTCATTTGCAAATATCTTCTCCCATTCCGTAGGTTGCCTCTTTGTTTTCTTGACTGTTTCCTTTGCTGTGCAGAAGCTTTTGATTTTGATGAAGTCCCAAAAGTTCATCTTCGCTTTTGTTTCCTTTGCCTCTGGAGACATATCTTGAAAGAAGTTTCTGTGGCTGATATCAAAGAGATTACTCCCTATGTTCTCCTCTAGGATTCTGATGGATTCCTGTCTCACATTGAGGTCTTTTATCCATTTTGAGTTTATCTTTGTGGATGGTGTAAGAGAATGGTCGAGTTTCATTCTTCTATATATAGCTGCCCAGTTTTCCCAGCTCCATTTATTGAAGAGACTGTCTTTTTTCCACTGTATATTTTTTCCTGTTTTGTCGAAGATTATTTGACCATAGAGTTGAGGGTCCATATCTGGGCTCTCTACTCTGTTCCACTGGTCTATGTGTCTGTTTTTATGCCAGTACCATGCTGTCTTGGGGATCACAGCTTTGTAGTAAAGCTTGAAATCAGGTAATGTGATGCCCCCAGTTTTATTTTGTTTTTCAACAATTCCTTAGCGATTCGGGGTTTCTTCTGATTCCATACAAATTTTAGGATTATTTGCTCCAGCTCTTTGAAGAATACCGGTGGAATTTTGATTGGAATAGCATTAAAGCCATTATCATATGGTTTCACTTATTTGTGGAGCATAACAAAAAGCATGGAGGACATGGGGAGTTAGAGAGAAGGGGCTTGGGGTAAATTGGAAGGGGAGGTGAATCATGAGAGACTATGGACTCTGAAAAACAATCTGAGGGGTTTGAAGTGGTGGTGGGGGGTGGGAGGTCGGCGTACCAGGTGGTGGGTCTTATAGAGGGCATGGATTTCATGGAGCACTGGGTGTGGTGAAAAAATAATGATACTGTTATGCTGAAAATAAATAAATGAAAAAAAAATTTAACCAATGACAACCCTGAAAGTAGGATGTGATCCTAACACTCACCATCTGTAACAGCAAATAGAGAAATTTCAAATGGAGTCAAAGTCATCATCAATAAAGGCATTCCATAAACTGCTGGAAACTAGATCTGAAGTGTTTGGGTTTCCCTATAAATAAAGGAACATAATAAAGGGCATATGTTTAAAAAAAAAAAAACTCAAATACATGGAGGCTAAAGAGCATCATACTAAAGAATGAATGGGTCAACCAGGAAATTAAAGAAGAATTGAAAAAAATTCATGGAAACAAGTGATAATGAAAACACAATGATTCAAAATCTGTAGGACACAGCAAAGGTGGTCCTAAGAGGAAAGTATATAGCCATAGAAGCCTTTCTCAAGAAACAAGAAAAGTCTCAAGTACACAGTCTAACCTTACACCTAAAGGAGCTGGAGAAAGAACAGCAAAGAAGGCCTAAACCCAGCAGGAGAAGAGAGATAATAAAGATCAGAGCAGAAATCAATGAAATATAAACCAAAAGGACAGTAGAACAAATCAATAAAACTAAGGATTGGTTCTTTGAAAGAATTAATAATATTGATAAGCCATTGGCCAGACTTATCAAAAAGAAAAGAGAAAGGACCCAAATAAATAAAATCATGAATGAAAGAGCAGAGATCACAACCAACACCAAAGAAATATAAACAATTATAAGAACATATTATGAGCAACTGTACTCCAGCAAATTTGACAATCTGGAAGAAATAGATGCATTTCTGGAGACATATAAACTACCAAAACTGAGTGAAACAGAAAACCAGACCCATAACCAGTAAGGAGATTGAAGCAGTCATCAAAAATATCCCAACAAACAAGAGCCCAGGGCCAGATCGCTTCCCAGGGGAATTCTACCAAACATTTAAAGAAGAACTAATACCTATTCTCCTGAAACTCTTCCAAAAAATATAAATGGAAGGAAAACTTCCAAACTCATTTTATGAGGCCAGCATTACCTTGATCCAAAAACCAGACAAAGACCCCATCAAAAAAGAGAATTACAGACCAATATCCATGATGAACACAGATGTGAAAATTCCCACCAAAATACTAGTCATAGGATCAAACAGTACATTAAAAGGATTATTTACAAAGTGGGATTTATTCCTGGGCTGCAAGGTTGGTTCAACATCTGCAAATCAATACATTATTGATACAATACAATATTAATGATATAATACATTAATAAAAGAAAGAATACGAACCATATGATACTCTCAATAGATGCTTAAAAAGTGTTTGACAAAGTACAGCATCCTTTCTTGATCAAAAGTCTTCAAAGTGTGGGTATAGAAGGTACATACCTCAATATCATTAAAGCCATCTGTGAAGAACCCACAGTGAATATCATTTTCAATGGGGAAAAACTTAAGAGCTTTTCTGCTAAGGTCAGGAACATAGCAGGGATGTCCACAGTACTAGAAGTCCTAGCCTCAGCAATCAGACAACAAAAAGAGATTAAAGGCGTCTGAATTGGCAAAGAAGAAGTCAAACTCTCACTCTTTGCAGATGATATGATACTTTATGTGGAAAACCCAAAAGACTCCACTCCAAAGCTCTAGAACCTATACAGAAATTCAGTAAAGTGTCAGGATATAAAATCAATGCACAGAAATCAGTTGCATTTCTCTACAGCAACAACAAGACAGAAGAAAGAGAAATTAAGGAGTCGATCCCATTTATTCCTAGGTACATAAGATACCTAGGAATAGACCTAATCAAAAAGGCAAAGAATCTGTATTCAGAAAACTATAAAGTACTCATGAAAGAAATTGAAGAAGACACAAAGAAGTGGAAAAGTGTTCCATGCTCATGGATTGGAAGAACAAATATTGTGAAAATGTCTATGTTACCTAAAGCAATCTACATATTTAGTGCAATCCCTATCAAAATGCCATCAGTTTTTTTTCAAAGAAATGGAACAAATAATCCTAAAATTTACATGGAACCAGACAAGACCTCGAATAGCCAGAGGAATGTTGAAAAAGAAATCCAAAGTTGGTGGCATCACAATTCCAGACTTCAAGCTCTATTACAAAGATGTCATCATTGAGACAGTATGGTACTGGCACAAAAACAGACACATAGATTAATGGAACAGAGTAGAGAGCCCAGAAATAGACCCTCAAGTCTATGGTCAACTACTCTTCGACAAAGCAAAAAACAACGTCCAGTGGAAAAAAGTTTCTTCAACAAATGGTGTTGGGAAAAATGGACAGCCACATGCAGAAAAATGAAACTGGACTACTTCCTTACATCACACGCAAAAATAGACTCCAAATGGATGGAAGGCCTCAATGTGAGACAGTAATCCATCAAAATCCTTGAGGAGAACACAGGCAGCAACCTCTTCAAACTCAGCCGCAGCAACTTCTTCCTAGAAACATCACCAAAGGCAGGGGAAGCAAGGGCAAAAATGAACTATTGGGACTTCATCAAGATCAAAAGCTTTTGCACAGCAAAGGAAACAGTCAAAAAAACCAAAAGACAACTGACAGAGTGGGAGAAGATATTTTCAAACTGTATCAATCTAGTATCCAACATCTATAAAGATCTTATCAAACTCAACACCCACAGAACAAATAATCCAATCAAGAAATGGGCAGACATTTCTGCAAAGAAGATATCCAGGTGGCCAACATGAAAAAATGCTCCACATCACTCAGCATCAAGGAAATACAAATCAAAACCACAATGAGATACCACCTCACACCAGTCAGAATGGCTAAAATTAACAAGTCAGGAAATGATAGATGCTGGCAAGGATGCAGAGAAAGGGGAATCCTTCTCCACTGTTGGTGGGAATGCAAGCTGTTGCAGCCACTCTGGAAAACAGTATGGAGGTTTCTCAAAGAGTTGAAAATAGAACCACCTTATGACCCAGCAATTGCACTACTGGGTATTTACACTAAAGATACAAATGTAGTGATCTGAAGGGGTATGTGCAATCCAGTGTTTATAGCAGCAATGTCCACAATAGCCAAACCATTGAAGGAACCTAGATGTACATCAACAGATGAATGGATAAAGAAAAGGTGGTATATATACATATATACACACACAAAATGGAATATTATGCAGCCATCAAAAGAAATGAAATCTTGCCATTTGCAACGGCATGGATGGAACTTGATGGTATTATGGTGAGTGAAATAAGTCAATCAGAGAAAGATAATTATCATATGATATCTCTGATATGAGGAATTTGAGAGGCAGAGTGGGGGGTTTGTGGGGAATGGAAGGAAAAAATGAAACAAGCTGGGATCTGGAGGGAGATCTACTGTAAGAGACTCTTAATCTCACAAAACAAACTAAGGGTTGCTGGGAGAGGGTGGTTGGGTTATGGACATTGGGGAGGGTATGTACTATGGTGAGTGCTGTGAAGTGTGTAAACCTGGCAATTCACAGACCTGTACCCCTAGGGCAAATAACACATTACATGTTAATAAAAATAATTAATAAAAATGGGTAGAAGACATGAATAGATGGTTTCTCAAGGAATTCATACAGATGAATGAAAAGACCTATGAAAAGATGCTCAATATCACTCATCGAGGAAATACAAATCAAAACTGCAGTGAGATATCACCTTGCACCTGTCAGAAAGGCTAAAATTAACAACACGGGACACAACAGGTGGCAAGGATGTGGAGAAAAAGGAACTTTCTTGGGTTGTTGGTGGGAATGCACACTGGAGCAGCCACTCTGAAGAACAGTATGGAGATTGCTCATAAAGTTAAAAATAGAGCTACCCTACAATCCAGGAATTGCATTTCTAGGTATTTACCCAAAGAATACAAAAATACTAATTCAAAGGGATACATGCACACCAACATTTATAGCAGTATTATCTACAATAGCTAAATTATGGAAAGAGATGAAATGTCCATTGACTGATGAACGGATAAAGAAAATGTTGTGTGTGTGTATGTGTGTGTGTGTATAATGGATATTACTCAGCTATAAAAAAGAACGAAATCCTGCTATTTGCAATGCAACAATGTGGATGGAACTGGAGTGTATTATGCTAAGGAAAAAAGAGAAAGATAAAAGGCATATGATTTCACTCACGTGTGGCATTTATGAAACTAAACAAATGAATGTGGGTAGGGGGAGAGAGAGAGGCAAACCATAAGACAGACTCTTAACTATAGAGAACAAACTGAGAGGAGGTGAGTGGGGGGCGTGAAATGGGTGATGGGGATTAAGGAGTACACTTGTCGTGACACACAAGGAGCGTTGTATCGAAGTGTTGAATCACTATATTGTACAACTGAAACTAATATTACATTGTATGTTAACTATACTGGAATATCAATAAAAAGTTGGGAAAAAAAGAAGAAAAATAATTTTTATTCCTCTTCTCTGAAACACAGAAAGATGAAGAGCCTGAGTCTACCCTCCAGACCCAAGTATTAAAAATCAGCATTTCTAACAAATGCTACAAACCAGAAAGTGTCTGACCTACATATAACGCAGAGGCAGACATGCCAAAATTTGGGTCAAGTGAGAAGGCCTTGTTTAGGGGGAAGAGAGCTGTCAGGATGCTTGGGAGTTCAGGGAACCAAGGGAAATTCCAGAATTTTGATTTGATTGAGATTGAAGGAGAGGGAAAAAGAATGTGCAGGGTAAAATAGGGTAAAGCCAAACAACTTGTCAGGTCCAAGAGGCAAGTCCTGACTGGGAATGGGGGACAGAGCCCAAAGGTCAGGAGCTAAGTAAACATGAGCCCAGAGAAAGAAGTTAGAAAGTGTGGGACTTTGTGTCTTTTTGGGTGCCAACAACGAGGGGCAGGCATGGATGGCCTAGTTAAAGGCACAGGATAGGAGTCAACTACTTTTGCAGTTCCTTTGGTTAGTAGACTGCAAAGTGATTTTCAGATTAGTGAGTTTTTAGAGCATCAGCACAATCTTTTTAGAACAATGGCTAGAAAACAGTACAATAGTAATTAGTTAACATTTACTGACTTGCCAGACACTGCCAGACACCAAAGCTTTGAAGGACTTTCATGCATTGTTTCATATAATCTTCACAAGTCCATGTGGAGCATTGAGCTCCTTAACAGACTCTTAATTAAAATGATTAAAAACAGAAGTGACATTTGAGGGAAACTAAAGAATGTCATCCTCATAAAGGAATATTAGTCATTCATTGATTCATTTACTCATATGTTTCTTCAGCCATTCGTTATTGAGCACCTAATATGTGTTGGGTACTGTTTAGGGGTCTGTGCATGGATGACTATTGATTTCATCGTTCCACAGAGAGGCAGGAGAAGGAGCAAGGGATTGTGAGTTGGAAAATCAGGCTTCCATTTCTAGTTGGTGTTGTGGTCCTTGGACATGTCACTTTTTTTCTCAGTTTAATGTCTTCATGTAAAACAAGAACCTAGGACCACATGATGCTTGAGATCTTCTAGAATTTAACATTAAAGAATTCAGTAACTTCATAGTACATTGCAATTTATAATGAATATTCACTTATATTCTATTGTTATACTCCCACCCCCATCAGGTAAATAGTAATATTTATTATAAAGCTTCAGAGGTGAATATTTTCAGGGTTTGAACCTAGTTCCTCTTCTCTTTCCACTGGAACCTTCTGCCTTCTGTGTATGAGTTCATGTTTAATTTCCTGAAGAATTATAAGAGAGCTGGGTGCAAATATCAGAGGAAAAGGAAGAGACATAGAGGACAAGGGGAACTTGGGAGTAAAAAGGAAGGTGTGCCAACTCTCACAGGCTTTGTGCCTTGTTTCTGAAATCATTCAGGGCTTCTGTGACTGCTGAGAAAGTATATCCAAAAGCACAGGAAGAGAAATCCTCTACCTGGAGAAAATCACATGGAAGCATATTCGAGTTCAACAAAAGAGCAAAGCGCCTCATGTGACCATCCACATGCCCATTCCTGGGGAGAACCACAATGAATGGGTCATGTTAGAAGGCAGAAGGCCTGGCACCAAGAAGAAGAGTAACTGTTTAATGATTAATATGTCCCAAGCGTGAAGTGAGCTATCTGATAAGAGGTGAGCTCCCAAAGCAGAAACCATATGAAATTCTAGAAGGGTTGGGTGCTTGGATCAGGGCTGGAAGATCAGTTAGGGGACTGATTTCAATTCTGAAATGCTATGATTCTTAGAGACTCTAGACTTATAATTTAAGCTGTAGTCCATAACCTGTAAACTCCAGAATTTAGATATTCCTGAAATCATCTGCTAAGAAAATTCAAGGCCCCTTTCCAGCTACTGATATCCAGGCCAAATTCCTCAATTCGTATTTTTCTAAGAAGTTCCTTGTATGGATCCTTGGCAGGTTGACCCCCCTGGTCTGGGCATTTCTGCCCTCTTGTTCTTGACAAATATCCAGGATGGGAACTTCTCTGGAGGCCAGAACTGAAGCCAAAGTTGGATCAACGTACTGAAACGCTAGTCCTACCAGTCTGTAGATTAAGAGGGAGACCCCTGCATTTGTTCTCTGCCCTTGTTTTCCAGAGTGTTTCCCATCTGTTAGCTCTACCAGAAACATATGGGTCAACTGGTATTCTCAGAGGGTAATAACTTTAACAAGGGAAGGGTTGGAGAAGGCTTTCTAACAGTGCAGCACTGTGAAAGGTTAGAACTTTTATGACTGTTACAATCTGCCCAAGGTCACAGTAGAGCAGAACCATATCTAAAGCAATTTACTTCAGATCCTTCTGGGAGGGAGTGCAAAGTAAATAAAGACTATTAGTGATAATTTAAAAAGAACCAAAGTCCAGGTCTCCTTGACTGACTAGCAGGGAAGGGTAGAGTTTAGAGCTGCATTTTACAAACATGACAACATCAGCTTGTGATCACCAGAAAGCAGAGTAGTTTTTCCAGTCCAGTAAAGAACCATGGCAAAAATGTGAGTCTGCACAAATGGGCCAACGATCATCTTGATTGCGGCGACCACAGGTGGAGACAGGGATGAGGTGGCCACCAGCTGTGGGCCTGAACAAAATGGCTTCCTGCTTATTTTAGCTCAGAGACTGCAAGTGTAAATCCCCCTTCCTGAAGAAGCTTAGAGTATCTGCAAGCTAGGGTTATACTCCTAACTAAAAAGACAATAAAAAAACAACTGATGAAAATACATTATCCAGAATTTTCAAGGAATTGGCTTAAAAAAATAATCCCCAATTGATTGCAATATTAAGAACATTTAAAAAATATTACCTCCATCCTGATCCCTGAATCCCCATGAGTGGGTTTATGAAAAGGTCCTTTATGCACGTGAAGCATTAATACTGTAAGTGGGGAGAGAACATACTCTTTTAATTAAAAGAGCAGATTGTTATGATTGTGGTAATATGGGTAGAAAACACCTTCGTACCTAGAAGTATAAGAGAATAAATAGTTCCTGGTTTTAGTATCCAAGGTTTAGGATTATTTAGGATTAGTAGCCAAAATTGTTTCTATTTTATACTGTATAATCAGGGAGATTGTTGAGAGAGGAATGTTAGAAGGAAAATCTGTATTAGTTTTCCTGTGACTTCAGCCAGTTGGGGACCATCGAAATGCTATTTGCCTCTAGCCTTGAAATGTTTTCTCCCTCACTCTTAGAGCAGCACATCTAAGGACCCTCATGGAGTAACAAATAACTAGGCTGTGTCAATGCTGACATAAATGTGTTTTTCAACCTAGTTGTTTTTTTGACTATCAGATGTTCCTCCCCCCCCCCCCCCCCGCCTTTAGGGGTAGTTGAATTTGGTGGAAGGCTGGGCTGTGCTTCTGTTTACTCCTCTGTTCCCAATACTAATTTAAAAGTGCTGATGGTTGGTGAGTGGTGATGGTAATGGGGACATCTGAAACCATTAATCTGAGACCTGAAATGTCAACACGGGCACAAGAGGCTAATTCCTTAGCTGATGGGAATGAGTCTACATGTCAACTTTAGTTGGAGGGTGCCCTGTGCAGCTTCTCCTAGTCCCATAAACCAAGGGGCCTGGATCCCCATACCGAGGAGGCCATAGCATCTAGCCAGACAATTTGCTTTACTTTGAGGTTTCTTAAGCCCTGCATTTGTTCCAACAGCTTCATCCTGGGATTCTACTTCTGTTTTTTTCCTTATGGGTTTTGGTGACATTTTCCAAAGTGGTCTTACTGCATCGATCATTCATTATGAAAACAAATTAGTGTGTGCTATCATGGTGATGTTCCTGCATACGGCATTTTGGTGAGACAGTCTAATGGATATGTAAAAATTTAGAACCAGACTGAAAGCCATAAAGTTGTGACTCAGGCAACCTTCTAGCCATGTGGCCTCGAGGATTTAAAGGAATTTAGTATCAATAGCAAAAAATTATTTCTATTTAAGTTTGTGGCAGTGGATGCCTGCAGGTTGACCTAATGATGATAGCATAATTAGATTATATTTTTATTTGTGTTTTTTAATTCTCTTGATAGAATGGATCTGTATCTAAAAGTGTTCACCCTCCCGTCTGATAAAATAACTTTAGACCGTATGAAATCTTGTCAATGATGCCAACACAGAACATGCCTACAAGTTCACGGCTGAGTGTGAGGCTGAGCACTCTAGCTGGTCTGATAGGTGTCCGCTGGTTGTACTCCCCCATCTAGTGTGTCATTCTCTTTCCCTGCTTCTGGCTCAGGTATGAATGAGGAGGCATGGAAAAGAGGAGGGGCAGGGAGCAAAGAGGATCCTTGGGTCTTAGCTCGTATCCTTGAATCCATATTCAGGCAGCTCCTCCCTGAAATTATAAAACCCTTGCTGTCCATTCCCCTTATGTGGGGAGTTGTGGCCAAACTGAAGCCTCTGGAAATTTGGTGTGGCCATTTCCTAGCTTTTGGATGTTGGGCAAGTATTTAACCTGTCTCTTTCTCATCGGCAAAAAGAAGATAATAGTTCTTATTTCCCAGAGATGCTTTGAGGATTTCCATAATTCCTGCCGCACTAAATGTGCTATCAGTGTTAATTGTTAATATCATTAGCATGTATTATTTACTTGCTATTTTTGGATACTGTGCATCAAATGTCCACAGCAATCTAAAGAGATAGCTAATGGTATTCCCACCTCTCAGATGAAGAAATTCAGATTTAAGGAATTTATGTCGTCCTTGAGGTCCCATGGCTAGAAGGTTCCCTGTCCATGCAAGTGTCAATACTTTGGCATTGGGCCCCATTTTAGTTGTAGATTTGAGCTTACAAAACAGTTCCTGATCATACCTACAACTAAAATGGAACCCAATGCCGATTACAGAGATCATGGCAACTTGCCTTTTAATTAAAATACCTAGTGTGTCGTCCATCAATTGATGAAGGGATACATAAAATATCATATATCCGTATCATGGAATATTGTTTGGCAGTACAAAGGGAATGACGTACTGACACTTGCTACAACATGGACAGAGCTCAAGAACATTATCCTAGGAGAAAGAAGCCAGCAACAAAAGACTTCATAAAGTATATGATTCCATTTCTGTGACTTGTCAGAAAAGGCAAATCCACAGAGACACAAAGTAGATTCATGGTTGTCAGAGGTTGTGGGGGAGGGGAGAAGGAGACTGGGAATTTATTGCTAATGTGTAATCAGTCCCTTTTTGAGGTGATGAAATGCTTTCAAATCAAATTTTGAAAATGGTTGCAGAACTCTAAATATACTAGAAACCACTGAACTGTAACTTTAAACAGGTCAATTTTGTGGTATGTACATGATAACACAATAAAGATGTTCAAAAGAAATGTTAGTGTTTTATTTCCCCCACTTCCTTTCAAAAATGGTTACTGTTTTTCATGGTCAGCAGCCCTCATTATCAGCATTACTCTTTTTTGAATAAACAGTGACAAATATGAAAGCACTTATTCCCCCTTTCCCTCTCCCCACCTCCAGAAAGTCTCATAATTAATCTTATCCTCACTTGTAACAGGTCTGTCAAGTATTTGACTGCTAGGAAGTCAGAGTTCCAGAGATAACTGTGCATTTTCAAATCTGCCTCCATCTCTGGTCCTACCCTGTGTTGCCTTTCTTTTCCTTCCAAAACCTCACTGCTGAGGACTCAGTTTTATTGGAACCGACCCAGAGCAAGGCCACTGTGGTTCCAGGTGCAAAGGGAACTGGAACCATCATAAATAAACACAAAGCAGGAGAGATAAAAACTGATGGAAAGAAAAAAGATGGCAGCACATTCTCTGCTTTCTGGATGATGGTGGTGGCTATGCAGGCAGCCTCGATTTCAAGAGTGGACATCACAATAGAAGTTCCACTAGAACAGGGGTACTGACTGAGAGAACTCAGAAAAATTATGCTTGGCATTTAGGCATGGAAGGAAAAAATGTTTCCTTCACAATATCCTGGATTTGTCCCACATGCTGTTTAAGCCACAAATCAATGGCAAAACTGTCCCTTTGGATCGAGATCCCAATCCAATTTCTAGAGACCGAGAGACTTATTTTCCACTCAGCTTTCCTGTGTGCCTAACTGAGCTGTCTGGAGATGAGCCGCAGTGGAGCTGGCCATTCCGACAGACCCCTGACTCTTGTTATGTGTCTTGTTATGTGTCAGTTCAACAAGGACAGGGAGGATTTAGGCAAAGGTCAAGTAATCAACCATGGTAAATGGGGAGCTGGGGCTTAATGGGTTTTAAGATAGGTTGGAGTTTAACTGGTTCTAAGTTGAGGCTTAACTGGTTTTCACTGGATTTTAGGAGGCCCTGAAATCTGGAAAGATTCCAGCACCTTGGCTACATCCAGTTCAACATTCGGAGATCACCACATCACCTAAGTCTTGATAGCTTTACCCAAGATTAATGTTTTCTTCCTGCTTTGACATCGATTTCCTCTTTCTTCTTGTTTCTTCTTGTCTCTGTACCTTCCATCTTCTGTGTGGCAGAGTGGTTCACCTCCTTTCCATTTGCCCAGAAGGCAGGTAATACAGGCAGTGTGGTAGGAGTGGGTACAGAGCTTTGATTCTGTAAGTACACTTTCACTGTCCTAACATCTCCCTGTTCCTCATGGCAGGGGGTGGAGGGAGGGAGAAGAGAAGAGCAGAGCCTGTGGCACCAGGACCTCTACCAGAATCCAAGAAGCCCAGTGATTTACTCTGACCATTTGCAACCAGGCAAAGTTTGGATGTTTGCTTTACAGCGCAGATGGTGAAGGCAGAGCTTGCTAGATTCACTAAGGGTGTCTGGTAGGATCTGTTTGTGGATCTGAACATCCTCGATGACCAGTCTGTGCAATTCTGATGAGCACTCACCTGTTGGATGATTACCCTTCAGCAAGCTGACTCTGCAGGCAGGTAAGGCCCCAAATGCCCCCTGTCCCCATCTGAGAAAAAGCCCAGTAAATGGATAACTTGCTTGTGGTGGTGGTTGGATTTGTATGGTTTGACTTATTTGGCTTACAGCTCAATCTAGAATTAAAATGGCTACATTTGAAGCAGCTGTGGTTTCAGCAAAGCAGAGTGAATGAGCCAGGAGAGGGGGAAGAACTGAGAGGGGTGAAGGCCAACGCAGCAGAGCGAACTATGCGGGGTAAGCCATGAACCCTGAGCAGCCCTTCCCATGGCAAGCCTGGCTCTCCCCAGCCATCATTGTGTTGGCACACCTGGCTTCACTTGGGTTCCGTGGGTCATGTCACACAGGATGGAACATGGGTTTCTGAGGGAGCTGGGCCTGGCCATAGAGCATGGACTGTTCTCTCAATCCTTCTTGCCAAAAATCACTTTTCAGACAGAAAGGATATGTTAACTCTAACACAGGCTCCTTGCTCCACAGGGAACCTGCTTCTCCCTCTGACTCTGCCTGCCATTCTGTCTGCCTGTGCTCGCTCTCGCTCTCTCTCTGACAAATAAATAAATAAAATCTTAAAAAAAAAAAATCAAATTCCAGACATCAGGCATCAGGTTACTTTATCCCTACCCATTTCAGTATTAAGTCTAGCAGTTGTGACCATATTCTTATATAGCCATGGTGTTATTTTCATATCTAATATAATTAATAATAGTTATTTGGTATCATCTAATGTGAATCTGGTTGTATTTTTGCAATTCAAAATAGGAAAGAAACTAATAGTCTGTAAATTCTTGAGTTGGAAGGAACCTCAGATAAGCAACTGCTTATCAATACCCACTCGAGACAGAAGGCTACTTGTTCTGTTTTTATATATAATATAAAATGTTGGTACGTAATAAGGGACTCTGGTAATCACTCGGCTCAACTTTTCACTTGACAGATGGGAACATGGAAGTCCTGAAAAGTCATGTAACACACATGGTTATATGGCAAGTTAGAGACCAAGGTAGGGCTGTGACCCAGTTCTTTGATCCCCATCCCATAGCAGACTGTTTCTCCAGGAATGGAGATGCCACAGGCTTTCTTAGTAAGCAAATCTGTTATTCAATTTTGGAGTTACTGTCTCTGGCTCACTAAACTTCCAGTTAACTGCATTTTAATCTTGTTTCTTCTGTGGCAATAGAGTCCAACTAGCCTGAATTTTCTTTCTTTCTTTCTTTTTTTTCAAGGTCTATTTCATTTATTTAAGAGAGAGAGAAAGAACAAGCATGTTAGCGAGTGCGCACAGGGAGAGCAGAAAGAGGGAGAAAGAGAATGTCAAGCAGTCTCCATGCTGAGTGTGGAGCCCCACCTGGGGCTCGATCTCACAACCCTGAGAAATCAAGAGTTGGATACTTACTGGACTGAGCCACCCAGGCACCTCCTGAATTTTCTGTTCACGAATCCAGCATGCCTTCGGGGACCATCATTAAGTTGTGCGTTAGGCCCTTCCTAGAGACTGAGCAGCCCTGAGTCTAATCTCTTGCTCACAGGGTTTGCTTTCTCTCCTTCCAGGCTGTGCACCAGCAGATGAGGGTCTCTGGGCTACGGAAGCACAAAGTGAGTGGAAGCATGTAAAGGTCTTGCTCCAAAGAGCTCACACTCATTTTTGCCAAATGGTTAGGAGAACATGACTTCAAAATAGAATGTGCTCAGACACAAGGCCCTATGGTCTTTCAAACTATCTTTATGAAAAAACAAACCACAAAACCCTTCCCCTTTGAAGATGGAAAAGAAACCAGGGATCTGAGACAGAACTGGAATTGGGCGAGCTCTGGAAATGTTTACTGAGATGATGAGGTGTTGCTGGAGGGTTCTGATGGGTATTTTCTCCTTGGATTATCACACAAAGATCTGGTGCTGTCCAGAGTTTATTGTTCTCAACTGACTCTGGAGAACAAGGTGGTGACTGAGTTAGAAAATCCCCAGGGTCCAAAGTTGTATCTGGATAAATTAAAACACCAGGTTACAGAGTTGAAGATTAAACCAACAACCAAAAATCAGTGAATAAATCAATTATTTTGATGACAGGTTGCCAAAATGCCAGTCTGGCTGCTGTTTTCACTGAAGTAAGCAACTCCCATTCTGGTTGCCTCCTGGCAATAAATTACAGCACAACTTCAGTTAACTGGGGTTTAAGTCAATTAACTGAAAAAAAAAGTGCTTTCTCTCACATTCTACTTTTTGATGAAAAGTAAAGAGGCGAGACAGCAGCCAGCCAGGTTCAGAGGCTTACTAACATAACCACGAAGACAGTGGTTCCCCCAAATCTGTTGCACATTGGAATCACCAGGAAACCTAAAGACATACTGATTCCTGGCTCCCATGCCATTCTGATTTAATGGAAGGGCCACCTGAACATTAGAATTCTAATGTATAAAGTTTGAAAACCACTCTTCTAAGGTTCTTCTTGAGGCTGGGGTGATACATCCTAGTCACCGAACCCATGTATATAACTTAGGGTCAAGGAACTTTTTTTTTTTTTTACTTTGAATCTATGGATCCAAAGAGCAACCCATTTAAGCCTACATAAAGAATAATACAATTTAGTGTGGTTTAGAGTTTTGTGTTATTTTTCCTTAGTGTTTATTCTGTTGCTCTTAAAATTAAGACTCAGGAAACAAGTACTTCTTTACTATTTGGTCAGAAAAACAAACTAATTCTATCCTAGTGAAATGAGCTAAGGAAAAGCTAACATCGGGAGAGAGAGACAGAGAGAAGCATTTGGAGGAGAGGCCCAGAGGGCAAATCAAAGCTCAGAGCTGCTTGCTGTCCAGGCCCCTTATCTTCCTCAGCACATGCATCCAGCATTTCTGGCTGTCTTGTCCAACAAGCCTCTCACCAGGGTTTTTGGGTAAACGGGTGTCTGGTGAGAAAGGAGGAGCATAAAGGCAACGAGAGGGAGACACAGTTGCCACGCTTTGGCTGATCTGTTCCATTTTATTGGTTCATTTCTGTTTCTGTTTCTGTTCTTGTTCTGTCTTAATTATGTGGAGCCCTTGAGCCCTGACCCTTCTTTCCTGTCCTGGATCACCTTTCCCACTCAACTCCATGAACCCTCATCCTAGGCTTCTGAATGTCAGCTTGTCCTCGCTGTACTCTGCCTTCTGCTTAAGAGGGACGCCATGCTCTGCCTGCTTTCTAGATGGCCTGTGGCTTTTTTAGCCAGAACCCAATCCCTGGATTTTCTCCTTCTCTTTGTTAGATGTGGCAATTGTGGTGCCTGCCCCAACCTGTACCCACCCCCGCCCCCACTGGCCTTCTCCATGCACCTGTGTTTTGACCAGGATCCCAGGGCAGCTATTATGCCGGACTGTTAGGGGCCTAGGAGGGTGTCTGGTGTGAAAAGCTCTCCCTGAAGTGGGGAGAGCAGAGATCATTAGGCACCTCATCTCAGGAATTTAAATGGGGAAATGTAACAACAAAAAGAAAGCAGCAGGAAGAGTAGAAGTTGAGAAGCTGTAAAGTAGAAAGACAGCAGAGTAGCCGAGATTCTAGAGTAAACAGAAACCATCAGCAAACCAAAATGGTGAATGTGCAGAACATAGAAACATACATAGAAAGCATAACATAGAAAAAAACTTTTGGGAATTTGATGAAAGCCATGTGGCTTCCTTTCCCAAATGTTGCCCCTCCCCGCAAATAAATAACAAACATGAAAAAATATATATATATAGTACATGACATATATATATGTATATGTATAAATTTATATGTCATATGTATAAATTTTGTATATTATTTTGGGAGTTGATGGACTCCTGGAGGTCCCTGAACCTCCTTCAGGTTCATGGAAGTCAGTTAAAGAGCTTGCAGGGTACAGGTAAAGAAGTGAGTTGGTTATGGGAAGAGAGACAAGTAGATCAGGAGGAAGATATCCAGAGCAGTTTTATCTTATTTTTTCCTCAATCCTGGCACTATTGATGCTTTGGCTGGGTAGTCTGTTGCTGTGGGGCTGTCCTGTGTTTTGCAGGATGTTTTGTAGCATCCCTGGACTCGACTTATTAGATGCCAGTTCTAACTGCCTAGTCACGACCATAAAAAATGTCTCCAGATATTGCCAAATACCCCTGGGAGGCAGAACGGCCTCTGGTTGAAAACCACGGCCCTGGAAGGTCACTGATTCATGGGAAAGGCAGCACCAGGGTGAAGACCTATGAGCAGTAACTGGAGACATCTTGGAACTCAACTTAGATCTCGTGTCCAGTCCTTGAGTGATCCAGTTCTTACTAGACTCTGTCTCTGCTACTGATGGGCCCACCCTGAACTTTGCTGGCTTTCCCTATAATGGCCTTTCCACACGTGTCTCTTCTTTATCGTGGTTCTCCAACTTCAGTGTACATCAGAATCACCTAGAAGGCTTGTTAAAACACAGATTGCTAAACTGCACCCCACAGTTTCTGATTCATAGATTTGGGGAAGGCCCTGAGATTTTACATTTCTATTAACTTCTCAGGTGATATGGATGCGGTTGATCCAAGGTCAATACTTTGAAAACTACTGTCTTCCAGAGCAGGGGCAGGAAAACACCTGCCCAAGAGTCCCCCTTGAGCTCTGAGAGCAGAGGCAGTTGAGATGAAGGACACGGACTGAAAAGATAAAGTGAGATCACATCAATGGCTGTGAGTCAGCGTTGTTCAGTACCCCGTGAGTGCTGACGCAGAGTACTATCCGCAAGCATTTAACAATTTAACAATGTAAACTTACTGTGAGGTACACTTAACACTTTTTTTTTTTAAATCTTCATGGTGATTTGGAGATAACAATAGCTATTACTGTCATTTTACTCCTAAATACAAGGAGGCTGGCAGGGGTAGTGATGGGTCTAAAGACACACAGATTTTAAGGGACTGCACTGTAATTTCAACCCAGACCTGTTAAATAGAAAGTCTGAACTGCCACTTCATGAGACTTTTTAGAAGCAGTGTAGCTTTCTTTTGTTTCTGTAAAATCTATATGGGATTGCAAAATATAGATAAGACTAGCTGAAAGAAGATAAGAAAACATGCGGACCAGTCCCATCCATGTGGCACCGTAAGGCCCCTGTGGAGGCATCAGCACAGAGGTCTGGGACTCTTAGAAATCCAGTAAGAAAACCCTTGTCTTATACACTTCTGCCTTCCCACTGGTTTATGTATTTTAAAACAATCTCCTTCATCAAGGATGCAGTTATCTGATTCATCTACACGTTTGAATGCGTATCATGAAAGGCTATTCTCTGACTTCAAAGAAGTCTACACTCCTTAAATAACAAGGCAAAAGAAAAGAGACACAGAAACAATTACTGAATTGTATCAGATCCTGTAATGGAAGAAGACATACTCCTTTTAGGGGGGAGCCAACAAGTAAGAAACATTTTAAAATATTAAAGTGTTAAAATATTAAAACGTCTAACCCCATTTTATAAACGAAAATACTTGTGCGCGCGTGTGCGCGTGCACACACACACACACACACACACACACACATTTACAGAGAGCTGCTTGACCATGTTCTCCAACCCCAAGTCCTAGGTAGATGCCAAGATCCTGGACTGTATCATCCTGCACTTTGTTCATTATAATGCTTGCTACGTTGTATGTTCATTTTCTCTTTAGTGGTCCTTGTCCCCACCACCCCACAAGAACAAGGATAGTGTCCACCATGTGACTGGGCACTGTTTAGCACTTCGTGGTTACTCAATAACATTTTGTAGCCCATACTTGAACTTAGCAAAATAGGTAATCTCTCTAATATTCAGTGTTTACAAGGGGTGTGTGCTTAAGTACAAGCTACTTTTGGAAGCTTATACCAACCTGTGGGAATCTCTTCAGAAATGAAATATGCTCAATACACTGAGTGTTCTACGTAAACAATGAATCCTGGAACACGACATCAAAAACTAATGATGTCCTATATGGTGACTAATATAACATAATTAAAAAAAAAGAAATAAACATGCTGGCAAGAAAAAGAAGATCTAGAAATACAGACATCTTTCCTAGAGATTAGCATATACAGTTTCAGGAATAGAAGTCTAGAATCTAGAAATCTAGATTGAACTGGGCACCACAGAATTGGGGATTTCTGAAATATAACTTTCAGGTGAGTTTACACACGGCTGTACCAAATATTCCCAGCATTTTAGGGGAGATCATCAAGCAATCTGGGAGAGGATGCAGAAGTCACATTGGATCCTTAGAAAATAAGAAGATGGAGGTATTAGCTCTAATGGCATGACTTACAGCCACGACAAGGAAGAAGGTTGTAGAATAATCTAGTACATTTAAGAGTGAGGACATCTGGGTAATTAACTAACAGTCTAGATTTCCAGTATGGGCCGGGCCATTTCTGAAAGCACGAATTGTTTGCCAGCACTTCTCAATGAAGTCTAAGAGGCAATCATGTGGAAGGCTTCTTTACACTCTCAACGCTAAGCAAGGAATAGCTGTAAAATTTGCCTTCAAAGCAAGTTCTAAATTCTTGAGCAAGATGTCTGCTTATTTGTGCAAATTAGGAACAGACAGACAGTTTTCAGTAATGGGTCTGTTTTGGCAGTGGAAAGGCAGAATGTTAAATCACAAAGTCAGTTTAAGATAGTGTTTACAACCCAGACTGTCTGGTTTTGAATCCTGATGCCACCACTTACTTGCTGTGCAGCATCAAGTAAATTACTTAACTTCTCTGTGTCTAAATTTTTTCATCTATAAACTGGATTCCTGCCATACAGGGCTATTGTGAGCCTAAGTGTTTTAAAGGGTGCCTGGGACCTAACTTCACTTAACAAATATCAACTCTCTTCATTAGGTGCATTTTAGCAGAGTTTCTATAAGCTATTTGTTTAATCTCATAGGGCTAAAGACAACAGAATAAAAAAGATGACAAATGCAATGATTATGTAAACTGCTGATTTATCAGGGGTTGATAACTTTTTCTATAAAGAGCCAGATAGTAAATATTTTCAGCATTGCTGAAAAACATAGTGCCTTTGTTGCCTTTACAGAGGTCTGTGGTTGTAGTATGAAACCAGCCATAGACACTGTGAAAACCACCACCACAACAAAAGACAGGCATAGCTGTGTTGAAAAAATGCTTCACTTATCAAAACAGAACTAAAATTTTATTTATAAATACAGATGGTAGGAGGGATTTGCCAATCTCTGATTAAGATAATTGTATATTGCTTTTGTTCAAGCAGAGCTATCTTTTGGAAACAAGAAATAAATATTCTGTTTTCTGCCTGAAATTCTTTTCTTCCTATTTGCATGATTGGCTTCACCTAATCACCTTATGTAAATGACCCTTCTGCACACACACACACACACACACACACACAAACACGTTCTTATATACACCATTTGTTTTCTTTATAGCACATATCACAAGTTCTAACAGCTGGTATATTTGTTTGTCCATTTATTTATTTTCATCCTACTCTGGGTCAATTGTAAACTCAAGGAGCGTAGGACTCTTAATTCCCAGTGCCTCCAACAACATCTGATGGATCCACAGTAGTGGGTCAATAAATATTTGTTAAATGAATAAGTGGAAGAATTACTGACCACAAGGACTAAAGCATTCTGATAGTTTAAATACCCATAAATAAAGCTAATAAAAAAAAAAACACTTATGTGTTCACTTAATTCTAAGAAAACTGATCTATGCATCTGCTTTCAAAATGCCAAGTCTATAAATGGGGCTTTCTTCCCCAAATCCAAGGGCCCAATCATGCTGGTTTTTCAGCTTATCAACTTACTCATGGCTGTCCATCGAAATATGTGTTCCGGAGAGCTTTTGAATTCTCTCATTCATTATTAATCATTTATTTAAAACATACATTTTATGTTATCTTTTGTCTATTTATGATGCCACAGATTTTGGAAAAGTTTGGAGAAAAACCCCCAACAGTGCCTGATTCAGATGCTTCCATCTTTTCCATTGTTCTATTAAACACAGCATAGGTTTAGCATAATGCCAGGCACATGGTAGGTGCTTAAAAATATTTGTAAGTAAACAAATGAATGAGTCTTCATTGAGTTATTCTAGAACATTCTACAGTGAGAGTAAGAACAGAAGGGGCTGTTCTGTCTAAAATCACTGACCAAATGAAGAACGTACTATGTGTGTTGTGTGGGCACCAGGAAGGGTGACTAGGAGAAATGTAAAATCAGATTTTGGGTAATTTTGCCTTTGATTTTTGCAGCATTTATAAAAGGCAGAGTTCCAGGAATAAAAAAAGAGCAATGGGAACACTGTGTCTCTCAAATTATCATATGCATATTATTTACCAGCATGGTGTGGCAAGTAATGAATATATTAGGAGAATAGTGCTCATCCCCTTTGTATTCGTGTTAAAATATCAGCCTTGGCAAATCACCCAGAAACGACTAAGATGGGCTGTGGGAAGCTCACATATCAGCCTGATCCAGCAGGTACTAAAAATTGATTTCATAAACGTTTTGTGTTAACAGAGTACAGACTCCTTCTGACTGCACAGAAATGCCTACCTGTTTTTTTTCTAACACCTATTGCCGGAGCATTCAGTTACCCTGTGGGTGATTTTTGGGGGAAAAAAAGACAAACAAACCTCCCAAAACCAAAAGAAAAGACAGGAAGAGAAATATTGCTCTTCAGGGTCCACAATTCCATTTGGTGGAATCATGGCAAGAAAAGTGGACAACACCTAACTTATGTCAACTACACGGTAAAGGACTGCCTTCCTTCCTTCCTGTTAAGGGAACAAGTCTCTACTTGAGAAGTTGTTAGTAAGAACTCTGGGGCTGGAGGAATCTTTGAGGGTTTCCCATTTTTATCAAAGGCACCCTTTAGGAGCCTTTCTGTGGTTTACTCTGTATCAGACAATTTTTTGAGCTCTGCTTGAGCATTTCTATCACTTGCCCTATGCATCTATTCTTACTTGGCACACAACTATTATTTTGCATTAGTGCAACTCAGAGAAGATGTGCTTGCTTTGCCCAGTAAGAGCATTTTGAAGACAGGGATCTTACTCCACCTCTGGATCTCCAAAACATGGCTGAGTGCCTGGCTCATGGCAGGTTCACAACAAATGTTTGCTGACTGAATTGAACAATAAACAAAAGCTTAATGCTACATGAAACAAAACTCACCTCTCTTTACTTAGAAGCATCTTCTTTATAAAATGTGTAAAAAACATAAGGAAGAGGCTACATTTCTATTTATCAATGACTAAGGCAACTGGAATTAAGAGTGGGGAATAAATAAGCAAGAACTCACCCCCCCCCAAGAATACTTGACATATTTTTTTAAAAAAATTAATTTATTATATAAGAACCCTTCACATGAGATCTAACTCTTAAAAATTTCTAAGGGTACAGGATATTACAGTTGACTAAGATCAGACATGTAGAAGTTATTAATCTTGCTTAGCTAAAACTTTATGCCCATTGATTATTAACTCCCCAATCCTTTTCCCAGGCAATGGCAACCATCATTCCATTTTTTGATTCTATGAATTTGACTATTTTAGATAAACAGAATCATGCAACATTTGTCTTTCTGTGACTACCTTATATCACTTAGCATAATGTCTTCAGAATTTATCAATGTTCTTACATACTAATTTCCTTTTTTAAAAAGGCTGAATAGTATTCCATTGTATGTATATACTACATTTTTTATCCATTCATTATCCAATCATCTGTTAATGTTTGCACATCATGGTTATTGTGAAAAGTGATGCAATAAAATGGGGGTGCTAATATCTCTTAGAGATCCCGATTTCTTTTGGATATATATCCAGAAGTGGGATTGCTGAATCATATGGTAATCATATTCTTGATTTCTTGAGAAATCTCTTTATTATTTTCCATAGCAGCTGCACCATTTTGCAGTCCCACCAATAGCATGCAAGGGTCTCAGTTTCCTACATTCTTCACAACACTTTTTTTTGGGGGGGGGTGTTTGTTTTTGTTTTTGTGTTTTTATAACAGCCATGCTGACAGGTATGAAGTGCTATCTCACTGTGAGTTTTTTTTTTTTTTTAAGATTTTATTTATTTATTTGACAGAGAGAGATCACAAGTAGGCAGAGAGGCAGGCAGAGAAAGAGAGGGGGAAGCAGGCTCCCTGCTGAGCAAAGAGCCCGATGCAAGGCTCAATCCCAGAACTCTGGGATCATGACCTGAGCCGAAGGCAGAGGCCTAACCCACTGAGCCACCCAGGTGCCCCCTCACTGTGGTTTTGATTTACATTTCCCTGACTACAAATGATGATGAGGTTTTTTTTTTTTCCCAGATCTTTTGGCAATTTGTATGTCTTCATTTGGAGAAATGTCTACTGCAAACCCTAGGCCATTTTAAAATTTAGGTTATTAGTTTTTTGTTTGTTTTGGAGTTTCTTGGTATCAAGTCATAGGAGTTCTGTCTGAATTTTGGATATTAATATCTTTTTTTAAAAGATTTTATTTATTTATTTGATGGGCAGAGATTATAAGTAGGTAGAGAGGCAGACAGAGAGAGGGGGGAAGCAGGCTCCCTGCTGAGCAAAGAGCCTGATGTGGGGCTCGGCTCCAGGACCGTGAGATCATGACCTGAGCCAAAGGCAGAGGCTTAACCCACTGAGCCACCCAGGCGCCCCTGGATATTAATTTCTTATCAGATATATGGTTTCAAATATTTTCTCCCATTCATTAGGTTGCTCTGTTATTCTGTTTATTGATTCCTTTTTTGTGCAGAAGTGTTTAGTTTGATGTAGTATTACTTGTTTATTTTTATTTTGTTACCTGTATTTTTGTTGTCATATCCATGAAATCACTGACAAGACCAATGTCATCAAGATTTCCATTGGTGTTCTTCTAGTTGTACAGTTTCAGGTCTTACATTTAAGTCTTTAAACCATTTTGAGTTGATTTTTGTATATGTTGTAAGTTAAGGGTCCAATTTCATTCCTTCACATGTGGATATCCCATTGTCCTAGGGCTATCTGTTGGAAGAGACTGTCCTTTTTCTCATTGTGTATTCTTAGAACCCTTCTGATGATTGGTTGACCATATATATACTTGGATTTATTTCTAGTTTCTCTATTCAGGTCTATTGGTCAATATGCCTCTTTATGCCAGTATCATACTGTTTTGATTATTGTGACCTTTGTAATGTGTTTCAAAATCAGGAAGTGTGATGTTTTCAGCTTTGTTTTTCTTTCTTAAGATTGATTTCATTGTTCATGGTCTTTTGTGGTTCCATAGGAATTGTAGAACTGTGTTTGTTATTTCTCTAAAAAATGTTACTGGAATTTTGATAGAGATTGCATTGAATCTGGAGATTGCTTCTGGCAGTATGGACATTTTAACAATATTAAATCTTCTAATCCATGAAAATGGGGGATCTTTCCACTGTTCTGTGAGTTCTTTGATTTCTTTCATCAGTGTTTTGTAGTTTTTAGTATATAAGACTTTTACCTCTTTGGTGAACTCCTAAGTATTTTATTCTTTTTGTTGCTATTATAAATGGAATTTTTCTCTCATTTCCTTTTTGGAAAGTCTGTTGTTTATGTATAGAAATGCAACTAATTTTTTATGTTTATTTTTAATCTTGCACTCTACTGATTTCATATATTAGTTCTAAAAGTATTTTTATGGAGCCTTTAGAATTTCCTATATATAAGATCATGTCACTTCCAAAGAAGGGTATTTCTATCTCTTTCTTTCCAATTTAGATGCCTTTTATTACTTTTCCTTGCCTAGCTGTTCTGCCTAGGACTTCTAATACTATGTTGAACAGAAGTGGTGAGAGTGGCATCCTTGTCTTTTTCCTGATCTTGGAGTAAAAGATAGCTTTTTCTTTTTTAAACCTTTGAATATGAAGTTAGCCTTGGGTTTTTCATGTACAGCTTTTATAATGTTGAGGTTTCCCTTCTATTCCTAGTTTGTTGAGAATTTTTATCATGAGAAGATGCTAAATTCTGTTAACTGCTTTTTCTGCATGTATTGAAATAATTAAGTGATTTTCATTAGCTAATTTGCATATATTGAGCCATCTTTTGCATTCCAACAATAAATCCACTTGGTCATGGTGTATGATCATTTTAATGTGTTACAGGATTTGGTCTGCTAGTATTTTGTTGAAGATTTTTACATCTGCATTCATCAGGGATATTGGCCTATAGTACTTTCTTTTGGTGGTGTTTGTGGGTGTCTTTGGTATCAGGGTGATGCTGGCCTCATAACATGAGTTTGGAAGTGTTCCCTTCTCTTTAAATTTTTAGAGGAGCATGAGGAAGAATTGGCACTAATTCTTTAAATGTTTGATAGAATCCACCAGTGAAGCCATCTGGTCCAGTTTGTTGGGTTGTTTTTGATTACTGATTTGATATCCATGCTAGTTATAAGTGTGTTTAATCTTTCTATTTCTTTATAATATAGTCTTGGTAGATTAACAAGACAGGGAGCAACAAATGTTGGAGAAGATGTAAAGAAATATTACTGTTGGTGGGAATGCAAGCTGGAATAGTCACTCTGGAAAACCAGTATGGAGGTTCCTCAAGATGTTAAAAGTAGAGCTACCCTATGACCCAGCAATTGCACAACTGGGTCTTGACTCCAAAGATACAGATATAGGGAAAAGAAAGAGCCCCTGCACCCCAATGTTCATAGCAGCAATGTCCACCATAGCCAAACTGTGGAAGAAGTCAAAATGTCCTTCAGCAGATAAAGAAGATGTGGATTATATATACAATGGAATATTACTCAGCCATCAGAAAGGATGAGTATATACCATTTACATTGGTATAGGTGGAACTAGAGGATATTATTTCAAATGAAATAAGTCAGTTAGAGAAAGGCAATTATAACATGGTTTCACTTATATGTGGACATAAAAAAATAGTGCATTAGGATCATAAAGGAAGGGAGGGAAATTGAATGGGAAGAAATCAGAAAGGAAGACAAATCACGACAGACTCTTGACTCTGACTGAGGGTTGTGGAAGGGGGTGGTAGGTAGGAGGATGGGGTAACTGGGTGATGGGCATTGAGGAAGGCACTTAATGTGATGAGCAGTGGGAGTTATAAGCAACTGATGAATTGTTGAACACTACAGCAAAAACTAATGATGTACTATATGTTGCCTAATTGAATTTAAATAAAAATAACTAGAAAAAATATAGTTTTGGTAGATTGTTTGGTTTTAGGAATTTATCAGTTTCTTTTTATGAATAAAAAGGGCTTTATGGGAGGAACTTATCTTTGTTATAATAAAACAATGTGCATAAGAAAAGAAATAACAAAGATTAAGTAGAAATAAATGAAATACAAAATAGAAAAACAGTAGAAAAATTAATGAGACTAAGAACTGGTTTTTGGAAAAGATAAACAAAATTAACAAACCCATACATAGACTAGTTAAGTAAAAAGAGAAAAGACTCAAATAAAATAAGGAGACATCACAAGTGATACCACAGAAAGGTAAAGGACCATAAATACCATTATGAGTTATTATATACCAAATTACTCAATAATCTAGAAGAAACACTTTAACAGAGGGTTTTCTTAAACACCACTGAATTCATATATGGGTGGCAACATTATTTTCCTGATTAGGGGTTGAGAATGCTTCAATATCTCCCCCCAGGTGTATGCCATCATTATAACTCCTCTTAAGAATATGAAACCAGGCATAAATGTACAAGGTGGGGCACCATGCTGTCAATGGTTTAAGAATGTGAAATTTAATTCCTCTCTCTGCAGGAAAGGATGGAGACACAGATATATAGGCTTAGAGTGGTGAAAGGCAGCCTCAGAACTTCTTTGAGAGCAATGCTTTTGACAGAACAACTATTTACTTAACCAAGGCAATCAAGTTGGCCTTTTTTGCAGATCTAAATAATGTCCTTATTTAGTCCCCCTAAGCCTGCCTGAAGCATGACTTCTTTCATCCTTTGGGAAGGGAGTGGAAGAAAAAGAAAAGAAGAGGGAAGTGGAGACATCCAACTAGCCTGAGAATAGGAAAGAACCTTCAATTGCTTCAATGCATGAAGCGCGCGCGCGCGCACACACACACACACACACACACACACACACAAACTCCTATCTCTAAAGTTCTGGGGACCTAGAAAAGGAATGGATGTTGGGTAGAAGAGTAGGATAGTGACGCCAGACCCTCTTTCCAACCCTACCCCATCTGCCAGACCACTAAAAGCCAGTCCCTTTTGTTCCACTATACATCATTGATTTTTGATATAGTTTTTGGTTTCACAGCTTCTTATGTTAACCTAGCTAGAAAACACAGCCACAACTGGGAAAGATTTACAATTGTTCCTGATCCCAGGAGACCCACTTTTCTGCTGTCAGTTCCTTCACTGCTCACTTTGCCTGAGATTTACTCCTTGCTCTAGTGGCTCTGCTTCCAACTGTGCCTGAGTGACATCATTGCTTCATTTCTGGAAGCATGAAATGTTTTCTCAGATTCATGGGAATCTGTTATCATTCTCATTTCAGGAATTATTAAACCAAAGTTTTAAAAAGATTTCTTTCTTGGTTGAAATGAAATGAAGAAGACAGTTCATCATTTTTAACTCAAGTAGATGTTGACAATGAGAATCTGTGTCTTGGGAGGCAGAGTTTAACTGAGACTGAATGGTAATGGGACTCATGATAGCTAAGAGCTGTGACTATATGGTTACTCAGGGTTAATTGGAAAAATGCTTTTGTAGATATCAGGGCCAGGGTTCCTGGTTGACTCAGTTGATTAAATGGCTGACTTTTGTTTTCAGCTCATCTCATGATATCAGGGTCCTGGGATCAAGGTCCGTGTTGGGCTCTGTGCTCAGCAGGGAGTCTATTTCAGGATTCTCTCTCTCCCTCTGTCCCTTCCCACCTCCCTGCTCTCTCTTTAAAAAAAAAATCAGGGCCAGAAATAAAGGATAAATTCCAAATCAGAGGAGGCAAACTTAAAACAATAATTTAGAAGGATCAGAATATAGAAGGCACAACATAAGGAATATAGTCAATGATATTTCATAGTGGTGTAGGGGGCAATTGGTACTACACTTGTGGTGAGCATAGCATAATGTATAAACCTGTCAAATCACTATATTGTACACCTGCAAGTAATGTAATATTGTGTATCAAATACAGTAAAAAAAAAAAAAGAAAAAAGGAGAAAAGGAGAAACAAAGCCCAAAGATTTGTCAAATATGTCAAATACGTGTGTATGGAGCCAACTGAACAAAAAATTGTCACAAGTGGGATATGTAAATGCCTTTATTATGGTGGAATTGAAAGAAACTTGCTTTTTAAAATATGAGAGGAAGGAGAAGAAGATGGTGCTACGGTAGGAAGATCCTAGCTCCTTTTGTCTGTGAACGCATCTAGATAACTATCAAATCATTCTACATACCCCAGGAATCAACCTGAAGACTGACAGAACAAACACCATAACTGAAGGGAGAAAAAAGACCATATCAAAGAAGGTAGAAAGTGAGGAGGTGTGGTTTAGGGCAGAAACAGATTGTGGCTAATGTGGAGGGAAGGAGCTATCGAAGCAGAAAAGCGAGAGAGAGGGAGAGAGCACGAGAGAGAGGAGCACACAGGGGAACGTGCAAGGAGTATGTTTCCCCAAAGCTACTGGCTTGGAAAATAAGAGGGGCTGAAATGTGTGAGTTCTTGCAAGTAGTAGAGCTTAAAGCCTGGAGTTTTAAAGGTCAGCAGCTCGGCTGGGATAGAATTCAGAGGGCACTGCACACTGCTCCTGGAGAGAAGTCAGGCAAACAACAGGGATAAACAGCATGGAAATGGAGATCTGGGGAATGCCTTGGGTACAGAGTGGTGAGACTGCTCTGCTCTTCTCAGAGTGTGACCCTGATAGGCAGCATTGGTGGAGATGCCTCTCTGAGAATAAGGAGCTGGCTGGCACCCCATTTCCCTCCCAGACCACTCATCATAAACACAGAACTACCTGCAGGAAGCAGCAGAGCACTGACACTGTTTGCATTAGGCAAACAGTGTACACCAAGCCCTACTGCTGTGTAGTCTAGCAAGACTGCCCTTCTTAGTCATAGTTCCAGTGTGGCAGTCCACTCCCCCAGAAGACAGCATAAATCCCTGCCCACACCACGTTTCCCAACTAGAGGGAAAGGGCCTCAGTTCTGGTGGAGTTGGTATTAGTTCTCATTTCACAAGACAACCAGAGCACACCTAGATAAAACTCACCACATTCAGGCCAGAGACCAAACACTGCCCACCGTGGCAAGAAGAGCCTCAGCAGATGACTGGCCTGAAGGACAGAACAGTCAAAACACAACAGCAGAGCACATACAGCACACACTGGAAACAAACTGGCCCTGGACACTACCTGGACACTCACCTCTTCTTCATAAAGCCATTGCTTTCAGGAGCAGAAGACATGGTTTTTCTGACACACAGAAGAAGACAGAGACTTAGACAAAATGCCAGTACAGAGGAATTTATCTCAAATGAAAGAATAAGATAAGGCCATGGCTAGATATCTAAGTGAAACTGATCTAGGTAACAAGCCTGATGGAGAATTTAAAACAAAAATCATAAGGATACTCACTGGGCTTGAGAAAAGACTAGACGACATCAGTGGGGCCCTTACCACAGAGAAAAAAAAAGTTAAAAAAGAATCAATCAGAGATGAAGACTGCAACATTGAGATTGGAAACAGGCTTGATGCAATGAACAGAAAGCTGGAAGAAGTGGAGGAATGAATTAGTCACCTAAAAGACAAAATAATGGAAAATAATGAAGTTGAACAAAAAGAGAAAGAATTATGGAACACAGGAACAGACTTAGGGAACTCAGTGACTCCATAAAACAATAACATTTGCATTATAGGAGTCCCAGAAGAGAAAGAAAAGAGGGCAGAAAATCTATTTGAAGAAATAACAGCCGAAAACTTCCCTAATCTGGGGAAGGAAACAGATATCCAGATCTGGGAGGCACAGAAAATTTCCATCAAAATGAACAAAAGCAGGCCAATACAAAGACATATTTTTAATTAAATTTGCAAAGTGATGAAGAAAAAGTCTTAAAAGAAGCAAGACAAAAGATGTTCTTAACTTGCACAGGAAGACCCACAAAGTTAGCTGGAGATTTCTCAACAGAGACTTGGCAAGTCTGAAGGGAGTGGCATGATATATTCAAAGTGTTAAATGGGAAGAATCTGCAGCCAAGAATACTCTATTCAGCAAGGCTGTCATTCAGAATAGAAGGAGAGATAAAGAGTTTCCCAGACAAACAAAAACTAAAGAAGTTTGTGGCCACTAAATCAGCCCTGTAAAAAATATTACAGAGGACTCTTTGAATGTAAAAGAGAGACCGAAAGTGACAAAGACAAGAAAGGATAACAGAAGATCTCCAAAAGTCATAATAAAATGATAATAAAATGGCAATAAATACATATCTATCAATAATTACTTTGAATGTAGATGGATTAAATGCTCCCATGAAAAGATATATGATGTCAGAATGAATAAAAAGGCAAGACCCATCTATATGGTACTTACAAAACACATTTTAGACCTAAAAACACATGCAGTTTGAAAGTAAGGGTGTAGAAACATCACATGAATGGAAGTCAAAGAAAGCTGGAGTAGTAAGACTTGTATTGGACATGCTAGATTTTGAAACAAAGACTAAAAAGAGACAAAGAAAGGTGTTATATGATCATAAAGGGGATAATCTAACTAGAAGATATAACAATTTTAAATATTTATGCACCCAATGTGGGAGCACCTGAATATGTAAAACAATTGATAAAAAATATAAAGGAACTAATTGATAATAACACTATAATGGTAAGGGACTTTAACACCCCACTTATATCAACAGACAGATCACCTAAACCGAAAGTCAAGAAAGAAACAATGGCTTTGAAAGACACACTGGACCAGATGGACTTAACAGATACAGTCAGAACATTCCATCCTAAAACAACAGAATGCACATTCTTTTCAAGTGCACCTGGAACATTCTGCAAAATAGATTACATATCAGGTCAAAAAAAAGGCCTCAACAAATACAAAATGACTGAAAGTATACCATATGGCTTTTTTGACCACAGTGTTATGAAGCTAGAAGTTAGCCACAAGACAAAATTTGGAAAGACCGCAAATACATTTAAGTTAAACGGTATGCTACTAAAAATGAAGGGGTCAACTAGGAAACCAAAGAAGAAATTAAAACAAATACATGGGAACAAATGAAAATGAAAACAACAGTCCAAAATCTTGGGATGTAGCAAAAACAATCCTAAGAGGGAAGTATATAGCAATACAGGTTTACCTCAAGAAGCAAGAAAAATCTCAAAAAACCACACCTAACCTTACACCTACAGGAGCTAGAAAAAGAACAACAAATGAAGCATAAAGCCAGAAGAACGGAGGAAATAATAAAGATTAGAGCAGAAATAAGTGATGTAGAAACTACAAAAACAATAGAACAGATCAAGGCAACCAGGAGGTGGTTCTTTGAAAAAACAAAATGTAAAGTTGATAAACCTCCAGCCAGACTTATCAAAAAGAAAAGAGAAAGGACCCAAATAAATAAAATTAAAAAAGGGAGAGGAGAAGTAACAATGAACACCACAGAAATACAAACAATTATAAGAGAATATTATGAAAAACTATATGCCGACAGATTGGACAATCTGGAAGAAATGGATCAATTCATGGAAACATATAAACTACCAAAACTGAAATGGAAAGAAATAGAAAACTTGAGCAAATACCCAGCATAGAAATTGAATTCATAATAACCTCCCCCCCCCAAAAAAAAAGGTCAGGGCCAGATGGTTTCAAAGGCAACATTTAGAGAGTTGATACCTATTCTTCTCAAACTACTCCAAAAAACAGAAAAGGAAGGAAAGCTTCCAAATTCATTCTATGAGGCCAGAATTACCCTGATCCCAAAACCAGATAAAGTCTCCACTAAAAAAGAGAACTACAAGCCAATATTCCTGATGAACATGGAAATAAAAATTCTCAATAAAATACTGGCAAACCAAATCCACCAATACATTAAAAGAATCATTCACCACAATCAAGTGGGATTTACTCCTGAGTTCACAGGATAGTTCAATATTCACAGATCAATCAACACAATACACTACATTAAAAAAAGAAAGGATAAGAACCATATGATCATTTCAATAGATGCAGGAAAAAAATTTCACAAAGTACAACTCCCATTCATGATAAAAGCCCTCAACAAAGCCAGTTTTGAGGGAACAGACCTCACCATAATAAAGTCCATACATGAAAAACCCACAACTAATATCCTTAATGAGGGAAAACTGAGAGCTTTTTCTCTATGGTTGAGAACAGGACAGGAATATGTATTCTCACTCTGATTTAATGGAGCTCTGGAAGCTCTTGCAATCAGACATCAAAAAGAAATAAAAGGCAACCAAATCGGCAAGGAAAAATGTAAACTTCTACTCTTTGCAGATTATTTGATACTCCATATAGAAAACCAGAAAAACTCCACCAAAAAACTGCTAGAACAGTGTATCTCTATTAGAGATACATGGATTCAGTAAAGTTACAGGATACAAAATCAATGCACAGAAATCTGTTGCATTTCTATACATCAGTAATGAAGCAGTAGAAAGAGAAGTTAAGGAATTTATCCCATTTACAATTGCACCACAAACAATAAGATACCCAGGAACAAACCTAACCAAAGAGATGAAGGACCTGTACACTGAAATTATAAAACACTGGTGAAAGAAATTGAAGAAGACACAAAGAAATGGAAAGACATTCCATGTTCATAAATTAGAAGGAGGAATATTGTTAAAATGTCTGTATTACCCAAAGTGATCTAGACATTTAATGTAATCCCTATCAAAATACCAACAGCATTTTTCACAGAACTAAAAGAAACAATCCTAAAATTTGTGTGGAACTATGAAAGACTCCAAATAGCCAAAGTAACTTTGAAAAAGCAAAGCAAAGTTGTAGGCATCACAATTCCTGACCTCAAGTTATATTATAAAGTTGTAGTCATCAAGATCATTGATCATAGAACAATAGAAAACACAGAAATGAACCTACAACTATATTGTCCATTAATCTTTGGCAAAGCAGGAAAGTATATGCAAGGGGAAAAAAGACAGTCTCTTCAATAAACGATGCCGGGAAACCTGGATAGCAACAGGCAAAAGAATGAAACTGGGCCACTTGCTTATATCAGACACAAAAATAAATTCAAAATGGATGAAAGACCTAAATGTGAGATCTGAAACCATAAAAATCCTACAGGAAAACACAGGCAGTAACCTCTTTGACATCAGCTGCAGCAACTTCTTTCTAGGTATGTCTCCTGAGGCAATAAAAACAAAAGCAAAAATAAACCAATGGGACTTCATTAAAATAAAAAGCTTCTGCACAGCAATGGAAACCATCAACAAAACCAACAGGCAACCTACAGAATGGGAGAAGATATTTACAAAGTATATATATGATAAGTGGTTATTATCCAAAATATATAAAGAACTTATAAAACTCAACACCAAAAAATGAATAATCCCAATAAAAATGGTCAGAAGACACGAATAAACATTTTCCCAAAGAAGATATTTAGATGCCTAACAGACACATGAAAATATGCTCAACGTCACTCATTATCAGGGAAGTGCAAATCAAAACTACAATGAGATAATGAGATATCGCCTCATACCTGTCAGAATGGCTAAAATCAACAACACAAGAAACAACAGGTCTTGGCAGGGATATGGAGAAAGAAGAATCCTCTTGCACGGCTGGAGGGAATGCAAACCAGTGCAACCACTCTGGAAAATAGTATGGAGGCTCCTCGTAAAGTCAAAAATAGAACTACCCTACAACCCACATTTATGCTACTAGGTATTTACCCAAAGAATACAAAAACATTAATTCAAAGGGATATATGCCTCCTGATATTTATAGCCACATTACCTATAATAGCCAAACTGTGGAAATAGCCCACCATTTCATTCATTCCACTGATGAATGAAAAAAGAAACTGTAGTGTATACCACACACACACACACACACACACACAAATGCGCACAGAGTGGAATATTACTCAGCCACAAAAAATGAAATCTTACTATTTGCAACCTTGTGGATGGAACTAGAGAGTATTATGCTAAGTGAAATGAGTAAGTCAGAGAAAGACAAATAACATATGATTTCACTCATATGTAGAATTTAAGAAACAAAGCAAGCAAGTGAAAGGGGAAAAAAAGGGAGAGATAGTGAGAGAGAAACAAACCAAGAAACAGGTTCTTAACTATAGAGGAAAAACTGATGGTAACCATAGGGGAGGTGGGTGGGGGGATGGGTGAAATAGGTGATGGGGATTAAGGAGTGCACTTGTGGTGAGCACAGGGCAATAAATTACTGTATTGTATACTTGAAAATAACACAACTCTAACTAACTGGACTTAAAGTAAAAACTTAAAAAAACACATAAAAACACGATACTAAAAAATAAGACCTCATGAGAAAAATATGTAAAATACATTTGTGCTTACAAAGCGAATAAGTAAGTAACACAAAATCAATCATAGGTTTAATTTTTCCTCTCTCTCTTTTTTAAAAAAGATTTTATTTATTTATTTGAGAAAAAGAGAGATAGAGTAGGAGCATGGGAGAGAGATGGAGGGAGAGGGAGAAGCAGATTCTTCTAGAGCAGGGAGCCTGAGTGGGCTTGATCCCAGGACCCTGAGATCATGACCTGAGCCGAAGGCTGACACTTATCCAACTAAGCTACACAGGTGCTGCTCCACTCATTTTTAAAGGAATAAATTTGGAAAGGTGTTTTTTTTTTTTTTTTTAAAGATTTTATTTATTTATTTGACAGACAGAGATCACAAGTAGGCAGAGAAGCAGGCAGAGAGAGAAGAGGAAGCAGGCTCCCTGCTGGGCAGAGAGCCCGATGATCCCAGAACCCCAGGATCATGACCTGAGCCAAAGATAGAGACTTTAACCCACTGAGCCACCCAGGCACCCCGGAAAGGTGTTTTGATTAATTTCTCTAAGTATATGGCACTAACTTAAGTTGGAAAATTTTATTACCCATTCTCTTAAATAGTTGAAGCTGCTTTTTCCTTCATAGCAATTATTTTGACCTTAATTAATTAGAAAATGTTTCTAATTTCAACTTCACTTTGTGTAAACAATTAGATGTAATGATATTCCAACCATTAAACGTAGGTTGAATTTTCAGGGTATAGGTTTTTGCCATTGTTGTTGTTGTTGCATTTATTTGTGAAGCTTTTTATGATGCCAGTAAACAGAGTAGAAGGTTTGGCTCTAACCTCTATGGAGTAAAAAAGAAAAAGAAAAAAAGAAGAAAAAAAGAAAAAAGGAAAGGCTCTATGTTATGTGGGGTAGATAGTCATCTCTTACTGCCAAATAGCATGTAAAGTGAGGAGGGGCAAGGATGGGAGACAGTGGGTGATGCTGGACAGATGTGGAGTGGAAGTCCAGCTTCAGGGCTGATTGGTCACATTGATTCGCACAAACTAATTTTTAGGAAGTTGGGGTTTTCATTTGTAAGAGAAGACTAGTAACATTTACCTGATGGGATTGTTGTGAGGATTCAGTAAGACCCTGTATGTAAGCATGGAGGGGGGTATATGGTACATGTCCAGTAAATACTAGTTCTTTTCCTTCTCTCAGAGAAGGGAGAGATTTTAGAAGCCATTTAGTTTAAACCTTGATTTTAAAGGAGAAAATTCTTTAAAGTAACAGTTTAAAGGCATTTGATATTGCCAGCAAAGGAATCCCTAGTTTCACATTCAAAAATGTCATTATTTGGAGGTGCTTGGGTGGCTCAGTGGGTTAAAGCCCAGGTGGGTATTAGGGAGGGCATGTATTTCATGGAGCACTGGGTGTGGTGCAAAAACAATGAATTCTGTTATGCTGAAAAGAAATTGAAAAAAAAAATAAAATAAAAAGCCCATGCCTTTGGCTCAGGTCATGATCCCAGGGTGCTGGGATTGAGCTCCGTATCAGGCTCTCTGCTTCCTCTTCTCTGCCTACTTGTGATTTCTGTCTGTCAAATAAATAAATAAATAAATAAATAATCTTTAATAAAATGCCATTATTTGTATGTAAGCATGGAAAAGAAATAAATGATAGATAGCATGTACATTGAGGGATATAAGAAGTACACACACATGTAGAATTTTAAAGATGCAAGACAAACACATACAACTTAAACATCCATACAGAGTTTCTTTAATTTTTAAGGACTGGTGAGGTTTCAAAAGTTTTAGAAGAATGTCAGAAGATGAATTTGAGAATAACTGCTTTGAACTCCAAAGCGCCAAGTAAGTGAAGTTGGTTACCATGATGTAACTAAAATTCTTGGAATTCAAAATGTTGTGCTGCTAAGTAACTTTCCTTTTAGTACAATCATCTTCCAGCTTAGTTTACATCTGACTGACCTTAAAAGACCTGAGATTTCATTAAAAGGCAAAGGTATCATCAGAAGACCCATTGACAGTTTTGCTTGCGGTTTTGATAGTATCTGCTTGTTCCTTTTGGCTCAGCCAAATATGGTATGCGACATCTGAGGGCTGACTGGTTGACCTAGTTTGTAAAACTTCACAAAGCCATATAGCTGTAACAAACTAAAATCTATGATAATAATCCTATAAATTCCAGTTTTTGCCTGCATACACATAAGATACTGGGATAGGCTAGCAGACCAGTAAATTTCCTATACAATTTCTCACAGGGGTTTTTGTCACTGTGGGTGCACTTCAAAAGTTAGGGGTCTCACTGAAGAGCTTTATCAATTCTGAGTTTTAGTTTTGCCAGCTACACATTGACTTAAACTCATCTTGAAGATATTTTTAGTACGTACCTTCAACGATTTCCATTGTTTACATTTTCTATTATTTGATTTTAAATAATTACTTGCCCTAAGTTCATAATAATTTAGAAAATTCCATTGGAAGATTTGGTGCATTGGATAGACCAAGGTTAAGAGTGATTTTCTACACACCCAAAGTCACCCAAAGACAGCTGCCCAGGCAAAACCACAGTATCATTACTTCAGTCTATCACAGAGCTCATTTCTTCCTCATCATTCTTTCTCAGCAGGGAGTGAGGATTGTCCTCTGGTTTTCCATTAGAAACATAGTTTTCTAATTGAAGACTGAAAACAAATGGGCCCCAAACAGAGTTCCTGCTGGTTTTCGTTCCTTTCATTGTTGAAATGTGGTTACAAGCTCTGCTTTTGGAAAATAGAGGAGACTTCTGTCCAGACTTATCTACAGTTTGCAGCCTTGATATCTAAATCTCCTTTTAAAACAACAACAAATGGAACTGGGCTATAGAATCAGGCTTTCAGACTAATGATGCATGATTACTCTAAACTGGATTAAAGCCATTTAATTTATCACACAACGTATTGCCATGGTAGTGTCCAATTTAATAGCCACCATCTGCATTTTCTGGAAATACAGCTGCATCCCCGATAGTCTGTCATGAAATTATGGCCACAAAGGGGGGGATAGATGATGAACACTGAAGAAAAAGGGTTTTGACTATAATGGTGTATAAAAATGATAAAATCGCTATCATGGGAGGTAAGGAGAGAAAAAAGTCTTATGTCATAGTCCTTGGAAGGGGCAGTGTGGAGAGCCATGCAATAGATGCAAGGAGTCACGTATGCGGAAGTGCCCGGGTTTTGAGGAAGCGAGACTGATTGGCTGACGGCAGACATGGGTGAGCCCGTGCGCACTGCGTGATCAGGGAGAGGGGCGCGTAACTAGAGCGGTGATTGGCCGAGGCGGTGGATATATATATAGTGGGGAGATTGCCTGTGGGACACAGAGAAAAGCGAGAGAGGAAAACGAACAAATAAAGAAGCTTGCCACCCATCACGTCTCCGGGTCGTTCTTGCTGGCGAGAGCGACAAGTGGTGCCGAAACCCGGGAATTCGCCCGCGCCGCGGAGAGGTGACGAGGTAGAGCAACGATACGGTAAGGAGTGCACCAATAACTGTCTAGAGACAGGGAGGTTCCCTGAAGACGATTGGAAATACGCTTGTTTTGTAAAGCTCTTCAGGGACGATAAGAAAAAGTTTTCCCGAGATGGGAAACGAGATTGCTAGTTGTAGAATGGAGGGCCCTCTAAAGGATATCCTTAAGGCAAATGGTACCCGTTTAAAAACGAAAACAGCCCGCGCTTTCTTGAGAGAAGTAGGAGAAGTTGCCCCCTGGTTTATAGAGGAGGGGCTCCTGAATATACCACAGTGGGAGCACCTGGGGGAGGACTTGAAACGATGCCCATCTGTAACTTCGGGAACCCTTGCCGTGTGGTCTTTGGTGAGAGTGTGTTTACAGTCTCCTCGAGAGCCCTTGAAGCGAGCAGTGTACCAGGGAGGGGAGGTTCTGGAGCAGGTAAAGGAGGAGTCTCGTAAAGGGTCCTCCCGAGACTCCGACTCTGAAAGTGAAAGTTCGGAAGGACTCTCAGATAGCGAGTTGCAGGACATAGGGGAAAGAGAGGCAGATAAGGAGGAGAAATCTCCCAGTCTCCAGGCATTACAAGAGTTGAAAATCGTAAGACAGCAATTTGAGGATAAGGAAATGGAGTTACAGAAGGCATTAGAGGAATTAAGAATGCAAGGAGAAGTAATGGCGCAGCTGAGAGCAGAAGCGGAAGCTACGGCTGTGGCGCAGTCAAAATTAAAAGCGGAAGCTGTGCCGCCTCCACACTCTAGCCCTACGGCACCGCCTTATGAATGGCCCCCGCCATACAGGCCAAGCTGTGCCAGAACATGCCATTGCTCGGACTGCACAGCACAAAATTGGAGAGAGGTTCTTGGCCCAGGAAAAGGCTTTTTTCCAGTGTTAGAAGATCAGAACCAGCAGAGGTATCACCAGCCGCTAGATTTCAAGTTGGTAAAGCAGCTTAAGGAGGCAGTCAGCGCCTATGGACCCCAGGCAGCCTTTACTGTCTCCCTTGTGGAGTCGCTGGGAGCGCTCTTCCTCACTCCTGAGGATTGGGCCAACTTGGCCAGAGCGGTCTTAAGTGGAGGACAATATCTGGAATGGAAAATCCAAAATCAGGACAATTTTCGGGACACAGCACGGAGGAATGCAGCCGCAGGCAACCCGCAATGGAATTTGGACATGCTAACGGGCACGGGGCCATACCTCGGGGCCCAAGTGCAAAGTACCTATCCCCCTGCGGTGTATCAGCAGATAGCCACGGCAGCCACCAGGGCTTGGAAAACTCTGAGGGGGGCAGGAGACTTGCAAGGGCAATTATCCAAGATATTGCAGGGGCCCAATGAGCCCTATGCTGATTTTGTAGATAGATTAATGCAGACCGCAGGCAGAATGTTTGGGGATGCCGATACAGCGATGCCGCTAATCAAACAATTGGCTTTTGAAAATGCCAATAAGTGGTGTAGAGAGGCTATCAGACCCTGGAGATCGAAGGACCTATCAGCCTACATCAAAGTTTGCAGGGATATAACGGGACCCATAATTCAGGGACAAGTCATGGCGGCAGCTTTCGCACAAGCTATGCAGGGCCAGGGAGGAGCCCGCCCCAAAGGGTGCTTTCAGTGTGGCCAGGAAGGTCACATAAAGAGGGATTGCCCGCAGCGTGGAACCCAGGCTGGGAAAGCACCCTCAATCAAGCCGCCAGGGGGCGCCAAGCCTCAACTTTGCCCGCGATGCAGAAAGGGAAATCATTGGGCACATGAATGTCGATCCGTAGCTGACATTGAAGGGAACCCATTGCCACCTAATAACTGGGGGAATTCAAAAAACGGGAGGCAGGGCCCCACCCCCCGGGGCCCGAACCAAATGTATGGGGTGGCAATGTCCCTACCCACCAAACCGAGATGGGTTTTCCCACCTTCCAATCAGGAGGGCCAACCCACGCGGGGCCCAGGAGAGCCACAACAGGCGCCGCCGGACTTGACGTCTGTGCCACCACCCGAATGGTCCTAACACCTGAAATGGGGGTGCAAGCTGTGCCATCTGATCTGCATGGAGGGCCTCCGAAAGGAACGGTGGGGCTCCTCCTTGGTAGGAGCTCCTCCACTATTCGGGGACTCCAGGTCCACCCGGGAGTAATTGACCCTGATTTTGAAGGGGAGGTCAAAGTTCTGATCTCATCTCCAAAAGGCATTAACATTATAAATCCAGGAGATAGGATTGCACAGCTCCTAATATTACCTAGCCATTATGAGAACTATCCATCTACAGGCCAGACGAGAAAGGGTGGCCTCGGATCCACGGGACCTTCCCTTGCATGCCTTACCATGGACATGAAAGAGAGGCCCATGATTAAACTGAAAATCAGAGGGAGACAGTTTTGGGGGCTCCTGGATACAGGAGCAGACAAGAGTATCGTCAATTGTCTAGATTGGCTGAAGTCCTGGGCCTTAGTCAAGGCTAATCAAACCCTCCGTGGGTTAGGGGTGGCTACCAGCCCAGACATTAGTGCCGCATCATTAGATTGGGAGGATGAAGAGGGACACAAAGGCATTTTCCAACCATACGTTTGCGCCACCCCAGTTTCATTGTGGGGACGTGATGTGCTGGAGCAAATGGATGTCAAAATTACTACTGAAAAACTTTATAGTGAGGCCTCCCAAGCCATGATGAGAAACATGGGATATAAGCCCGGCCAAGGCCTTGGGGCCAAAGGCCAGGGAAATCCCAATCCACCTTCTATGGGGGGTCAGGGTTTTTCCTAGCGGCCACTGAGGCGATCAGAATAACTTGGAAGCAGAATGAGCCGTGATGGGTGCCTCAGTGGCCTCTACCAAAAAACAAATTACAAGCGGCTAAAGAATTAGTCCAAGAACAACTCAAAGCGGGACGTATTCAGGAATCCACGTCCCCGTGGAATACCCCTATCTTTGTAATAAAAAAGAAATCAGGCAAATGGCGGCTGTTACATGACTTGAGACAAATAAATGATCAGATGCAAGTCATGGGACCCATTCAGCTAGGGCTTCCAGTCGTGACGGCGCTGCCCAAAAATTGGCCCTCTATTATAATTGACATTAAAGATTGCTTCTTCTCCATTCCATTACACCCTGCAGATACGGAGCGCTTTGCCTTTACTCTGCCATCAATTAATCATGCTGAACCAGACCGTAGATATGAATGGAAAGTACTTCCTCAAGGGATGGCTAATAGCCCCACCTTATGTCAGTTGTATGTGAGTCGAGCATTGGAACCCTTTCGGAAAGCATTCCCAAGCCTAGTTTATTATCACTATATGGATGACATCTTGATCTGCGGGCCAGATGAGGGGTCCCTACCCCCGGCTCTAGTTTTCCTACAGAAGCAATTGGCAGAATGGGGGTTAACTGGATCCCCTGAAAAGATTCAAGCAGGGAACCTACAGAAATACCTTGGTATGCAACTCTCTGACACGATAGTGAGGCCTCAATTGGTACAAATCCGCAGGGATTGTCTGCACACATTGAATGACTTTCAGAAACTTCTGGGGGACATTAATTGGATCCGACCATATATAAAAATTACTACATCAGAATTGAAACCCTTATTTGAAATACTGCCTGGGGATCCTAGGCTGGATTCCCCAAGAGCACTTACCTCGGATGCCATCAAAGCATTACAATTGGTCGAAATCAGATTAGCCCTGACGACAGCAGATAGGTGTGATCCGGAAAAACCTGTAAAAGCCATAGTCATCCCATCCCCTGGGTCACCCACAGGAGCCTTATGGCAAGGAGGACCCCTGCTATGGATCTACCTACCCCATAATCTTAGCCGCGTCATCACCCCGTATGCTACAGCTGTAGCTATGGTGGCAAACAAAACACTCAAAGCTAGCATACAAGTCCTCGGGAGACTGCCCGATGCATGTATAATCCCTTATGACAAAACCCAAGTGAACATTCTGACACATGAAAATGATGATTGGGCCATTTTGACGGTCGCCTACCCTGTTACATTTGATAATCATTATCCCTCACACCCCCTAATTGAATTCTACAAAAATACACCCCTCATTTGGCCTAAATCCTGCCGATTAGAGCCATTGGTCGGTGCCCTCACAGTGTTTACAGATGGTAGCAAATCTGGAACTGGCGCCTACGTGGTGGAGGGAAAGGTAATTCCGGTTGTTGTGCCATCGATCTCAGCCCAAAGAACAGAGTTGTTGGTAATTATGTGTGTTCTACAAAGGTTTCAAAATCAGCCTATCAACATTATTTCAGACAATAAATATGCAGTTGTAGTTACCAGATCTATTGAAACTGCTATTATCTCAGCCAGTCAATCAGAAATTTCCTCCCTGCTGACTGAATTGCAAGACCTCATACTCTCTCGTGGTGCCCCTTATTATATCGGACATCTCAGAGCACACTCAGACCTTCCGGGACCTATGGCTGAGGGAAACCGAATGGCTGACGCGGCCGCACGCTTTTATGTTTGTAGCGCTCTGGAAGATGCTAAAAGATATCATGAAAGATGGCATGTCAATGCCCTAACATTAAAGGCGCGCTTTCACATCTCAAGAGCTGACGCACGAGACATCGTGAAGTCTTGTGGCAATTGTGTGGTGCACTTGCCCATGCCCTCCTTAGGGGTAAATCCCAAAGGGCTACTGCCTAACCATCTGTGGCAAATGGATGTAACACACGTTCCTTCCTTCGGGCAGCAAAGGTATGTCCACTTGAGTGTGGACACCTGCTCGGGGGTTGTTAGTGCGACCCCCTTGCGAGGAGAAAATGTCAAAAACGTGATGTCCCACTGCCTGCGCAGCTTTGCCTGCTGGGGAGTGCCAAAGCACCTAAAAACAGACAATGCCCCTGCCTACACTTCTGCAGGTTTTCGCAACTTTCTGGCCTGCTACAATATCCAGCATGCTACAGGCATACCATATAATCCTCAAGGCCAGGGCGTCGTGGAGCGCGCGCATCTAACCTTTAAAACTACCTTGCAAAAAATACAAAAAGGGGGAGTTGGGGATGATTTACCATACACCCAATGACCTCACCAATTTGGTCACCTTTATTTTAAATTTTCTCACGGTTGACAGAGATGGCATTTCGGCTGCGGAGCGGCATTGGGGCCAACAGAAAACACAGCAGTTAATGGTGAAGTGGAAAGATGTCCTCACTGGCTTATGGAACGGGCCCGACCCGGTGCTTAGGTGGCACCGAGGTTCCCTTTGTGTTTTCCCGCAGGATGCGCCCGCCCCACTCTGGGTACCAGAGCGACTCACCAGGCTGGTGGCCACGGAACCTGCGGAGGATGCTGGTGACAATGACAATAGTGATGACGACTGTCCTACAGCTCAACCCCGCGGCGAAGGCGGAACCAGTTCAGCTGTGGGCCCTGGTGAAGGCTTGGCCGTCCTCTCTACCCCTGACTAATGAGTCAGATATTTTACCCCCCTTTTTTTCACCACTAACGCGTCTACAGGCCTGCCATGGGTCCCCTTCTCTCCTGAGGAGAAACCCCTTACTAATATTACCCTCCATCTATCGGGTAGACTTTGCTTTACCACTGTACTGCTTTGGATTGGGTTGTCATGCTACAGCAGTCACTCTCGTTCCTCAAAAACTGGGCAGGCGTAGGAGCCTTCGTGGTGTTGATGATTCTGGCTCAAGTACTCCTAGTGAGGTGCATCTGTAAAGCTGCGCGACGGCAGCAACGGCAACAACAAGGTTTGGTGCAAGCTATGATGGCTCTAGAGGCTGGTACCTCCCCCCAGATATGGCTCAATATGCTGGATCGGTAGTCAAAGATGGGTAAGACTGATCCCACACCATAGCAACCTAAGACAGGGGCTCTTCGACCAGGGAGAGTACCCGATGACGGGTAAGCATGTGTGCTGAGGATTGGCAACCTAAGACAGGCACGATCCCTGCCATAAAATATAAATAAAAAGGGGGAGCTGTGGAGAGCCATGCAATAGATGCAAGGAGTCACGTATGCGGAAGTGCCCGGGTTTTGAGGAAGCGAGACTGATTGGCTGACGGCAGACATGGGTGAGCCCGTGTGCACTGCGTGATCAGGGAGAGGGGCGCGTAACTAGAGCGGTGATTGGCCGAGGCGGTGGATATATATATAGTGGGGAGATTGTCTGTGGGACACAGAGAAAAGCAAGAGAGGAAAACGAACAAATAAAGAAGCTTGCCACCCATCACGTCTCCGGGTCGTTCTTGCTGGCAAGAGCGACAGGGCAGGACAGTGTAGGATCTGTCCACCCCCCATCCCCTAACAAAGGAATCAACAACAAAGTAAATGAAATTTTAACTGGTTTTCTGAAGAAAAATCATATACTTTTTGAAGGTAGCTGAATCCTGAATTCTTTCCGGGAACTAGCCACTGATGTGTTGCACATAGTAGGCATCAAGCACATATTTGCTATGGATGAAGGAATGAATGAATTTGACATACAGAAACCAGCGCTGGTGGGAATTACAGGACTTCACCACTTGGGCAAGATGTCTGAAGCTGTGGTAAATATTACAATTGCCATTTGCCAGCATTTCTAGCTCTATTTTCTTGGCGGGCACACAGGAAGACCACACTTGCTTGCTCCATTAAACGTAGGCATGGCTATGCGAGCCGTGAAATGTGAGCAGAAGTCGCTTACGTTCCTTCCAGGTCGTGCCTCTAAGAGCTGGTATGGGATTTTCCATGCTGTTCTTCTCCTGCAGAAGTGTTGGGGGAGTCATGAGTGATGTGGAGAAGCTGTGAGATGGAAGCAGCAGCCTGGATTGCTAGGCCCACAATCCATTCTGGAGAATTGCCTGGATCCACAGTAGACTCTGAGCATGAAATAAGCCCTTGTTGTAAACCAATGCACGGCAGATGGTATGTTCCAAAGACGATCATGATGGCCCATAATACTGCTCATCCAACATGTTCTTCTTCCACGTGACTTGACTTTACCATTCTCCTGGAAGGACTCTATTTCTCCTCCCCTCTTTGAGCTGAGGGTCTGAAGTGATGCTTCACAACTTTGCAGACTGGGTCAGAAGAGACTCTTTTGGAACACTGGCTGTCTGCATGCTCCTTCTCCGAACCTGGCCACCCCAGACCCCAACCTGCACAGAAGGTTCACAGGAAGGTGCTCTTGTTACGCATCCCAGTGAGTCTGAGTTAGCCCAGCCAGGCACCCAACACATGAGTGAAGAAGCTTCTAGATGATTTCAGCCCCCAAGCCATTTGAGTGTTCCCAGCCAAGACCCCAAGTGTTATGCAGCAGACAAAAGACATCAATCTTATGTTGTGTCAGATTTCCTGACGTGCAGAATTTGTGAGCATTATTAATGTGATTGTTATTTTATACCACTAGGTTGGGACAGTTTGTCATAAAGCAAACGGTAACTGGAACATACTGATGGAGTTTGTTTGTGGCCACACTGTAATTTAGCTTATTTTAATACAGTTTTTTTTTTTTAAGTCAAAAAACATAAATAACAAAGTAAGATAAAAAAACGACATTTTCAGTTTTTGGTAATAATGCCCTATATGATACTACCATAATAGGGAAGTTTTATAGGCTTAATCTGTGTGATCCATTCTCCTTAACTATAGACCACATTCCCAGTACCTCACTCATGTATGCAAGGCTTAATAAGCAATTTACTGGTGCATAGCAATTTTTCTTGTTTCATCCAGGTGAGATACATTCTGTACATAGCTGTATCCTTTTGTACCTCCAGAAAACAAATGGTACATTGGAGAATATTTACACATGATAAAATGCTATGCAGAAAACTGGAAAGCTCAAATTTTGGAATGATTGATACTTCAGGACCAGCATCTAAGCTGTTAGTATATTACAGGTAAACTTCAGATACTGTCATGTAAGTTGGGACACTTCTTAGTATATATCGCTCTTCCCCCTTCAAATTATTAGCCTCCCAAAATTTATCAAAACCACTAGGACAACTTAGGAGTTCATATCACATTATATTTAGAAGCACAGATGCCAGGAAAGGAAAAGCAGAGAGTAAAAGTGCCAACGTTGCACATAACAATAGTACTGATTAGCTTAATTTGAAGGTCCTATAGCTCTAGGGACAAAGGGACGCCATGAATCCAGACTAATGCAAGTATTGTCTGACTAAGGTCTATTTTACAGCTTCTTAATTAAACATTTTAAGCCATTTTCATTATTCATAATATGTTGGGAGAGATGTATCCCAAAGAAAATATAAAATTTATATTGTTAGTTTGTAGCAAAGGCAAAATAAATATTGCAACAAGGGAGGAAACCAATGCAGAACAAGGAACCAACTATATGCTGACGACAATGATGTATATTATGATTTCCTGTTACCCGTATCTCACTCACAGCAATAAGACTGACAGAATGGAGAGAAGTATATAAAAGCCCACTAGGGAGATGGGCACATTTGCCAAGTCAGCAGACAATCAAACAGAGGCAAGCTGCAGTATGGAAAAGGGCATTGAACTTGCTACTGGCAAGACTGGGAATTAAATCATAGCTCCTCTGTTAACTTGTTATTTGACTCTGACGTAATAACTTTCCTAGGTCTCAGTTTTCTTACCTTTAATATAGGCAGAATAATATCCATCATGCAGAATTATTTTGAGGAGGGGTAATCATATGTATAAAATGCCTAGCATATTGTGAGCACTTAGTAAAGTGTTGTTGTCATATTTCAATAAGAAAGATAATTAGCAGAAACTCCTCCAACAAAAGCCACACGCATTAACCTTTGGAGTTTGTTGCTTCTCCGTAATTTGCTGAGAGAACTGTGATTCAGATTTAGGCAAAGGCTTTGGAAAGTCTTCTGGTTTTGCCCTTCCTTTTGCTCCTGGGGCCAACTCATCAGAGATTTCGGCTCTCAAAACTTAGGTAATGACCAGTCTCAAATCTGTCAGTTCAGGTCTGTGGGCCAGGGATTTAGAACCCCATGTATGAAGCTTTATTCTACACAAAAGCCATATGCAGAACTAACCACTAAGCCCTGATTTCCTTCTGGGCTTTCATCATCAACATTGAAATGACCATTTTTATATAACAAATGAAGGAAATGATTTTTCCTTCATTTTCTGTGTTGCACACAGCCAGAGTTGCATTCTACAAAATTCTTTTATTTGCTCAGGGTGGGTTGCTGTTTTGTGATTGTCTTCTCCCCTCCCATGTCTCCCTCATGTCTCTGCCAGCTGCCCCCCATCCTTCTATCCCTTTACACACACACACAGACAGACAGACAGACACACACACATTATTACTTTTGCAAGGCTATAAGGAAGACAGCTGCCCTGTATCTGTCCTGAGGATAATGACTGCCCCATTTGGTTAAGTCTGAAACAGTAGCTAAATCCCAGGTGTCACTCCAGGTTGGTTCACTCTTATGGCAAACCCTGCCCCTGAGATTCCTTTCTTCCACAGAGAGCCCTGCTAATAGATTTCAAAATCAATCATACAGGGTTGACAACTCCATTAATTGGTTTGGATAATAATTTTCTCAGATTTCAGAGGATTTGCTGACACCTTCAAATCACTGCAGCTCACCAGCACTGATCCCGAAGTGTAGGCTTAAATAAAATGCATGTGAATATATTTACTGTGCCAGCTGGAAGGAACGGTTTCCGGGAAGAAGACTCAGAGAACTACTGATCTCTTAAGGTGGAAGACGTTTTTGAGGTAAAGGCGTCTGACTTCTTGGTTTGCATTTGAGGAAGCAAAGATTCTGAGAGCTCGAACTGGAAGCTCCAACAGTTTAAGGTGTAGAAATTCTGGGAGGCTATGAAAGAATGTCTCAGCTCTTTTAGTGCCCAAATACTTCATGAGACATTTTTAAACATTACAGTTACTTAGTCTTATGTGGTCCTTCCTATATTGTACTTATTTACCCATGTACGTGTTTATTCTTTGTCACGATCGTAAGGGATTCAAGGTTGTGTCCTTCAAATACGAAGACAATATTACTACCAGCAGGGATGCTTGTTTCTTGAACTGTTTTCTCAATGGGAGTGATAGATTTACACTCTCTGGTCCGATCCATTTTGCAATCAATTTCACGCATATGTGAAGCTGAGGTGACATGTGTGACCAAGAAACAGAGTGGAGCTAATTGGTGAACACACACAAAAAGAGCATCTCACGAATTTCAGCATATAACCAAATGAGCTAACTGGTTTTACTTCTTTGATCACATAAATCACAGCTAAAAAAAAAAAAAGCACCCAGTCATCAACTGCTCAGAGCAAGAAAGAACAATGAACAAGAGTATAAATTATAATATGGGTAAGACCAAGTATTTGTTTAAACTTTTGCTTAAGTGGAGGCCATTAATATTTAATGACACCTGGGATTTGGATGCTGGTTAGGGGCTGACGAGATGAGCAATCGTCATCCACATTTTTAAGATGTGGGCACTGAGGCTTGAAAAATTAAAGGTCTTGCTGGAGATCCCAAAGCTAAGAAGGGCCATGCCCAGGGCCAACGACAGGACCAAGGGCTCATTCTACAGTACCGCAGTAATTTCAGGGACTGCCCTTTTGATTAAAGGCATAAAATGAAGTTCAAACAAAAGATATTTATGATTTTGCAAACAAGTTCTGTCCAGCTGTGAATATTTTTTAGTGTACAAAAAATACACACGTGTATGTAGTTTTGCACACTGCTTGCATAGGACAATACAAGTTATCTCCCTTCTTATTTAAAACCTTTTGCTCTAATTGCACTTCAAATCATCCAGAGGTTTTTATAGACAGCTGCCAGTAATATGGTTTATAATTATGTTCACTCCTATGTACAGATAAACAAAGTAAATAAAACTTTTGACTTCATCTCTGGGGTTGCTCAAGCCAAAAATTCTCTGGAGTCATCATTGACTCTTTTCTCTTTTCCCTCCACAGCCAACCCACTGGCAAATCCTGTTAACTCTACCTTTAAATGAGATTTAAAAACGAAACCTCTTTTCATTTCCTTCACTGCCACCACTTTGGGTAAAGCAGTTGCGCTTTGCCTGGATGATCATGTGAGCCTTCTGGTTGGCCTCCCACCTCTGTCTTTGCCCCTTGTCATCTAGTTCCAGCACAAGACAGTATGATTCTTTTAAAACATAAGTCAGATCTGGAAGACATAAACAGAAAATTCTCCAAAGAAGACATCAAAGTGGCCAATAGACCATGAAAAAATACTCCACATCACATGTTATCAGGGAAATACAAATCAAAACCACAATAAGATACCACCTCACACCAGTCAGAATGGCTAAAATTAGTAAGACTGAACAAAAAATGTTAGTGAGGATGGGGAGAAAGGGGAACCCTCCTACACTGTTGGTGGGAATACAAGCTGGTACAACCATTCTGGAAAACAGTATGGAGTTTCCTCAAGATATTAAAAATAGAGCTACTCTATGACCCAGCAATTGCACTACTAGATATTTGCCCTAAGATACAAATGTAGTGAAACGAAGGGGCACCTGCACCCCAATGTTCATAGCAGCAATGTCCACAATAGCCAAACTGTGGAAGGAGCTGAGAGTCCATCAACAGATGAAAGATAAGTAGATGTGTGTATGTACACACACACACACACACACACACACAGGCACGCACACACTGGACTATTAATCAGCCATCAGAAAGGATGAATACTTACCATTTGCATAAATGTAGATGGGACTGGAGGGTATTATGCTAAGTGAAATAAGTCAATCAGAGAAAGACAGTTATATGGTTTAACTCATATGTGGATTATAAGAAACAATGCAGAGGATCATAAGGGAAGGGAGGGAAACTGAATGGGAAGAAATCAGAGAGGGAGAAAAAGCACAAGAGACTCTTAACTCTGGGAAACAAACTGAGGGTTGCTGGAGGAGTGGTGGATGAAGAGATGGGATAATTGGGTGATGGGCATTGAGGAGGGTACATGGTGTGATGAGCACTGGATGTTATGCACAACTGATGAATTATTGAACAGTACATCTCAAACTAATGGTGTACTATATGTTGGCTAATTGAATTTTTAATATTTTAAATAAAACTTAAGTTAGATCCTCCCACCTTTCTATTTAAATCTTGCCAGTTTCTTCCCATCTTGCTCAAATGGAAGTCCAAGTTTTTACAATGACCTATAAGATGTTTCAAGATCTGGCCTCCAGACCTCTCTCTGAGATCACCACTCCCTTCACGTGTTTCCCTCTAGCCTCTCTGGTCTCCTTGATGCTCCTGGAACACATCATGCATGTTCCTCCTTCAGGACTTTGCACTCGCCACTTCTACTGTCCACAATATTCTTTCCTCAAATATCCTCCATGGACTTCTTTCTCAGCTTCTTTGGGTCTTTGCTCAAAATTACCATGTCAGTGGGTTCTTCATGGGTTCTTTTCCTTTGACCCAGGTAAGAAGGGCAACTGTCCCAGAACTCCCTCTTTAGAAAGCAAGGAGTATGCAGGGCTAAAGTGAGGTGTCTACTGAGAGCCCCCTCCCCAACTCCTAGAGAACATTCTGAGTAGTCAGAGTTCCCTGCCCCAATAGCCCAACCCTACTTCTAACACCATGCTGCCAGTGCCATATGCCTAAGCCTGAGAGGAGGGATGAGATGCAGCTGTTTATGGGGTTATGTGCATGAAACTGGGACTTCTGGGCTGGAGCATTCACTCATGTGTTTGAGAACCTTTATGGTATAGGACCTTGTTTATGTAAGAAGAGAATGGGTGGGAATAGGGAGGGACACTGCCTAGAGGCAAAACACTTCACATTCTAGTGCAGTACTCTGAGGATTTAAAAACTCCAAATCTGAGCATGGCCTTCCAAGATGTAATGAAGGTATCAGGTCAAGATGGGAAGACAGTCTATGACTGATTTTATAATTTATCAAATATTTAGGTATATAGCAAGAGAGTTCTTTACTTATATCTTTCCCCCATGCCTTGCACATACTAAAGGTATGTCTACTCTTGCATGACTGCTCTATTTGCAATTGTTTCTTTTCACATGTACACTCCATCATACTCCTCCTTTCTTTTTATTTATCTCTTTAGCACTTATCACCATCTGACATACTATTTGTTTAGTCTATCTACTATACAGAAAGCATAATTTCCTTTCATGGTGTTGTTTGTTGCTATCTCTAGCATTAAGGGTAGCTCCTGTACATGATAGATAACTCAATAAACATCTGTTGAATGGATGAGTGGTTGATGGCTATCTTCTAATAAGCACCTACATTTTGTATGTTTTACATGTGTCATACCATTTAAATTTAACTAACCATATGGGCCTACTATAAAAAAAATCCCACTATTATTTCCATCTTAAAGTGTTGTCTCAGAGGGCTGGTGTAAAAGAAACAATATCTAAGATGGTCTGGGTCAGCTTTCTTCCAAATGTCAAAAACATTAATTCCTTTATCCTTCCCTAAAGAGAACTTTCTGTAGCTGGACGGAGGGCAACACCTAGGATCTGAAATAGGTACTTCTTCCCCAAGTATGGGGGCAGAACTCTCACGGGCAGTCCAAATTTTTATCAGCACAGTATCTTCTAGACTTCCTATGCAAGGCATGAATTTTGGGGGCACCTCCGGGACACTCCAGGGAGGCTGAGGTACAGTTGCTATCATATCCAGTTTGACTAACCACTTCCTGATTGATCAGATGTCTCACCACGGGGAGGACGTGTCCTCTTCCCTTAATAGCAGCACTTGGGGATTCGCAGGGGTTAATATGCCACATTCTGTATAAGCTCAGAATATAGATCAGAAAGGTGGGCACAGGATTACCACATGTCCATGCTGGATAGAACCATGGGTCCCATTAAACCAAACACCTTGTTTTACTCATGGGAGTCTGGGGTTCTAAAACCTTCAGGCTTCTACTCTGAGCATACATAGCCTCATGTCTTGAAAACCACTGGAAAGCTTAAAGAAAATAAAGAAAGATGCAAAGGAGTGAAATCCTAATGATTTTATCCTTGTTTTTTCCTAGAGACTATAATTTCTCTTCTTGAAGAGTCACCTGCCTTCCTATTTTAACATTACTCTGGGTAAGTTTTGGCAGTGTTCAAAGGGAGCCTTCCTTGAAAAATACTTTTTATGTGTGTGTTCTAATAGCTCCTTGCCAGCTGAGGAATTTACTGATTAATTTTCTATTAAAATTGATTAAAAATGTATTATTTTCTCACTATGTTCTTGCCATGGTATGAGGTTTCCTCAGCAAGCCATATATTTGCTAGCTTTACACTTTTGGTATTTAAGGAACCTGTGGGTTGTGCCAAAAATGATGATCCTTTTATCAGAATCGAGGCAGGCTTCCGTAAGGCAGTGATGCTAGGACTGGCATCGAAGTCTTTGCCCTGTCTAAATCCTCACGATAGCAGAGGAAGATGAACTCCTTTATCACTGTTGTCTTTGGCCCATAGTGGGTGGATCACCAGCCCCTTGAGCAAGAATCACAGCCCACTGCAGTTACTTGCACCTTGCTGTTTATGTGCTGTCCTCCTGAACTAGAGCACAAGAGTAATGAGAGCAAGATAGAGTCCCTTCATTTGCATTTCTTCAGCTCATAGCTCAGTGATGGAAAGAAAGATGACCAGGGAATGGAGAGAGAATAAGGAAATATCTAGAGATAACTAATGATTCACCAGGTAGCTTCTGATTTGCCTACTCTTTATGAAAACAATGTTCTTGCTAAATGCAAATGAGTAATTTATCAATGTAGTGCATAGCTTTTTGTTTTGTGTCTGCCCCCCATTCTTTCATTATCAAAACCTCCTCCTGCTCACTCCACATGATTCGAGTAACACTGAACAGGTGAACATCCAGCCTATGCTAGCCAATCAGAGTATTTCATCCCACTGGACTTATCGTTAAGTCCAAGGGTGAACACATGACTGAAGCAGGGACAATTGAAGTCTTTTCACAGAAACAGAAATAGATGCTGGAAGAGAAGCTCTTTCCTTTTGAGACTGTGAGTTGCAAAGACCTTGTGAGTCTGGAAATGCCAGGGTCCACCTTTCTGTACATGTAGAGAAAGCCTGTCAGAGGATGAAGACAACACAGATGAAAGCAGAGATAATACAAAGAAAGGAAAGGAGAGATGATGTCTTCTTCTTCTACTACTTCCTCCTTCTCCTCCTCCCCTCCTCCTCCCCCTCTCCTCCTCCTCCTTCCTCCTCCTCTTCCTCCTCCTCTTCCTCCTCTCCTCCTTTCCCTCCTCCTCTTCTTCTTTTTCTTCTTCTTCCTCCTCCTCCTTCTCCTTCCTTCCTCTTCCTCTTCTTCTTCCTCTCCACCTCCTCCTCCTTCTTTTTTAAAGATCTCATTTATTTATTTATTTGACAGAGACCCACTGAGAGAGGGAACACAAGCAGGGGGAGAGGGAGAGGTAGAAGCAGGCTTCCCACTGAGCAAGGAGCCCAATGTGGGGCTCAATCCCAGGATCCTGGGACCATGACCTGAGCCGAAGTTAGATGCTTAACTACTGAGCCACCCAGGCACTCCTGATATTTGTTTCTTAAATAGTGGATACAATTATGTCTAAAGATCAAACTATAGTTTTTTCAGACTTCTGAGCTAGTAGTACTTATTTTTTGTGTGTATTTATTTTTGACCAGTTTGAGTTGGGTTCCATCACTTGCAACCAAAAAGTCTTAATGACCATAAACATAAAAATAGGCAACATGAAGCCAGCATTAGTAATTCTTGTGAGGTAGTATTATGTGTGAAAAGATTGCAAGAGCACTGTGGATTAGTAGTCCTCAGGGCCTTTTAGCCCATGGTAGGGGTCTGGAGTATAGCCCATGGTAGGGGTCTGGAGTATAGCTCTAGAGATCCACCTAAAGCCTTTCATTTGTGGTGGTTCCAGCCAAAAGTCACCAGTGTGGCAAGTAACTGATGTGATATCCTTTAGTTTTCTTTTGGCTTCCAGAAAACCTTCTTGGATCACTCTTTTCCGCTGAGGGCATTCCAGTCAAAAAGGGAAAAAGAGCAAAAAGCATTATTACCTTAGTTTAGACCTACTGCCCTCATCCAAGTCCTGCATCTGCTTAATCTCAACCCAGAAAAAACAAGTCACTAGAGGACTTTGTACCCTTCTGATACAAACAGTGTTAGTAGCAGAGAAAGCCCTTGGAGTCGAAGAGAATGCTTGGCTGAATGCTAAGTGAGCAAACAAACCAGGCCTGTCCAAGGAATGGGCCACTAGAACTCCCACTGATCCAAGGAAGGTGGTAGATTTCTTGAGGCAGTTATTTACATATAAACCCAAGTATTTCCTTTCATTGCAAACATGCAGTCAGTGATGTTAGCAAGGAGTTTGGGGGTATTTTCTGTATTTTCCACGAAATCCATGCCAATAGGCAACATCATACTCTCTTTTGACTTACGTTATTAGGTTCAATCCAAACCAGCACCACTCACTGACAGCAGAACTGGCATTTGTGGCCGGTTCTGTTTGTCAGAAGGAATTCTTCCTTTCTGTCCTTTTCTAAGTTAAGTCCAATGAACTTTGTCATACTTAGGTTGACTTTTATATAATAAGAGACACTTCATAGATGAAATGTAAATTGACTTAACTTCACAGTTTAATGTGACAGCACCTCTGCAGAGGACAAATGAGTGAGATTTAAGGTTCTTGGTTGTGGAGTGGAGCCAGAGAGGATGGGTATCCTCTAGGATAAAGGATCAATTTTCTTCTGGGTTGAGATATATTACTCTACCATAGGTAGGCAGCTCTTGCCCCAGGCTAAATCCAGCCCACCACGAGCTAAGAATGCTTTTTACATTTTTAAAGATTGTATGTATGTATATATGTATTTGAGAGTGCAAGAGAGAGTGCCTGAGCCAGAGCACACTCATAGTGAAGGGGGGGAATGGGAGGAGCAGGGCCGGGGAGTGAGAGGGACTAGCAGACTCCACACTGAGTACAGAGCCAATGTGGGTCTCAGTATTACAAGCCTGAGATCATGATCTGAGCCAAAATCTAGAGTCGGCCACCCAACCGACTGCACCATCCAGATGCCCCTGGTTTTTCATTTTTAAATAATTGAAAAAAAAATCCAAATTGAAACAATATTTTGTGACATGTGATAACTGAAATTCATACTTCAGTGTTCATTAATAAAGTTTTATTGGCATACAGTCACACCTATTCCATTACATACTGTCTGTGGCTGCTTTAATGCTATATTAATGGAGCCAGGTGGTTGCAACAAAGACCATTTGACCTGAAAAGCCAAAAATATTTGACTATCTAGTATCTTACAAAAATAGTTTGCTTACTCCTACCTGACAAAGGTCTTTCTTCCAAGGCTATGCATTATGTTGCTCTCCCTTGCCAGCCATCAGAGAAGCATAATGATTCAATGAGAGATCCACCAATTCTCATCCTGGCTTCATGCCCAGCCCCCTGTGTGACCCTAGATAGTGATTTAACTCCTGGTAGGGCCTTGCTTCCCTGCTCTTGTGTTCTCTTGCAAAGCTGATTACTGCTCTGAAATTATTTGATCCCACAGAGGCCTAATGCTGGTTGCAAAGGGATGAACTAGATGGTTTGGATGCCCCTTCATCAAGACCACAGATTACTGCTAGGAAAGTGACCTCTGCAGGATCATCATTCTAGCAACAAACATGGCACTATTCCTCAGAGGGATTCTGATCCCTAAAGACACAACTTTACCCACATAAGTCATAATAAAGTTACTTTCAAAACTGTAGCCATAATTACAGAAGCAAAGTACAGTGGAAAATTGAAGGAACTGGTTGAATGGTATCCAGCTCACCAAAGGCTCTATCCTGAAAATATCTGACTTGGCATAAGTCATAGAAGATACACCGTCTATCTAATTCACAAGGCTCCTCACGTTACCAGGCAAGTTTCTTTTCATTTTCCGAAGGGAAGAGTGCTGATGTGGGATTATCTGCATACATGCCTCCACTGTCCTCTTGACTTGGCTGATGAAGACCCAGCCAGAGCCTGCACACTTGGTCATGCAGACGGATCCATATTGGAAACTCAAGCTTCACAGAGGATAATTTTCCAAGCAATAACATCTTTTCCTTGAGAGCCTTGAAATACCTGTAACTTTAGTCCTATCCCAAAATTCTTGTGAGAAAAGAAAGCTAGAAGTGTTACTGGTGATACATTTTGCTGGGGCACCGGGGTGGCTCAGTGGGTTAAAGCCTCTGCCTTCAGCTCAGGTCATGATCCCAAGGTCCTGGGATAGAGTACCGCATGGGGCTCTCTGCTCAGTGGGAAGCCTGCTTCCTCCCCGCCCCCGCCCCGCTGGCCTCTCTGCCTACTTATGATCTCTCTCTCTCTCTGTCAAATAAATAAATAAATAAATAATCTTGAATTGTTGTGATGGGCCTAGAGGCTATGATGCTAACTGAAATAATTCAGAAAGAGAAAGACAAATGCTATATGACCTCACTTTTATGTGGAATCTGAAAAACCACAACAAAGGAACAAACAAAAAAAAGCAGAAGTAGACCCATAAATACAGAAAGCAGTCAGATGGCTGTCAGACTGGGTGGAGGAGATTGGGCAAAATGGGTGAAGGGGAGTGGAAGCTACAGGAGTCCAGATATATAGAACGAGTAAGTCACAAGGGTGAAAGGTAAGACATAGGGAACATAGTCAATGGAATTGTGGTAACAGTGTTTGGTCATAGATGATAACCATACTTAAAGTGAGCATAGCATGAACTATAGTCTTGTCCCTTCACTCTGCTGTACTCCTGGAACCAATGTAACATTGTGCCAAATATTCTTCATTGAGAACGAAACAAAACAAAACAAAACAAAACTGAACCTTGAGCTGCTGGGGATTTAGCATCTCATGTATTCTTCTGTGGATGTTATACATGGTCACAATAAATGGTTGTCACTTACCCAGTGAGTCTTGTGCATAAAGACAAATTCTGGGCATTTAATTCTAACATTTGACTAGAGACTTTTTTTTTGTATGTAAACTTTTATACATTTTATTTATTTAAAATTTTAAATTTTTAAAAAAAAATTATTTTATTTTTTAGTGTTCTGAGATTCATTGTTTATGCACCACACCCAGTCCTCCATGCAATACTTGCCCTCCTTAGTACCCACCACCAGGCTCACCCATCCTTCCATCCCCCTCCCTTCCAAAACCCTCAGTTTGTTTCTCAGAGTCCACAGTCTCTCATGATTGATCTCCCCCTCCCATTTCCCCCAATTCGCTTATCCTTTTCTTCTCCTAATGTCCTCCATGTTATTCTTTATGCTCCAAAAGTAAGTGAAACCATATGATAATTGACTTTCTCTGCTTGACTTATTTCACTCAGCATTATCTCCTCCAGTCCCACCCATGTTGATGCAAAAGTACGGTATTCATAATTTTTGATGGAGGTGTAATATTCCATTATATATATGGACCAGTGGAATAGAGTAAAGAGTCCAGATATGGACCTGCAACTCTATGGTCAAATAATCTTTGACAAAGCAGGAAAAAATATACAGTGGATAAAGACAGTTTCTTCAATAAATGATGCTGGGAAAATTGGACAGCCATGTATAGAAGAATGAAACTCGACCATTCTCTTACACCATACACAAAGATAAACTTGAAATGGATAAAAGACCTCTATGTTAGGCAGGAATCTATCAATATCCTAGAGGAGAACAAACAGGCAGTAACCTCTTTGACAACTTCTTTCCAGACATGTCTCCAAAAGCAAAGGAAACAAAAGCAAAAATGAACTTTTGGGACTTCATCAAGATAAAAACCTTCTGCACATCAAAGGAAACAGTCAACAAAACAAAGAGGCAACCCTCAGAATGGGAGAAGATATTCGCAAATGACATTACAGACAAAGGGCTGATATCTAAGATCTATAAAGAACTCCTCAAACTCAACACCCAAAAAACAGATAATCAAGTCAAAAAATAGGCAGAAGAAATGAACAGACACTTCTCCAAAGAAGACATACAAATGGCTAACAGAAACATGAATAACTTTCTAAATTTTTTAACTTAAATTCCAGTTAGGTTAACATACAGTGTAACATTAGTTTCAGGTAACAGTATAGTGATTCAACACTTCCACGCAACACCCGGGGCTCATCACAACAGGTGCACTCCTTAATCCCCATCACCTATTTCACCCATCCGCCTCACTTGTCTCCCCCTCTGGAAACTACCAGTGTGTTCTTCATAGTTAAGTGTATGTTTCTTGGTTTGCCTCTTTCTCTCTTTCTTTCCTTATGCTCATTTTTTTTTGTTTGTTTGTTTCTTAAATTCCACCTAATAGTGAAACCATGTGTTATTTGTCTTGCTCTGACTTAATTCCCTTAGCATGATACTCTAACTCCATCCATGTCATTGCAAATGGCAAGATTTCATTTTTCTTTATGACCGTGTCAAGACCTGCCAACCTTTTATCCTTCCTAGTAAAAAAAGGCTTATTAGTGGTTGCGGTAAAAGAAGTCCTGTGGCAGGAAGTAAAAGGTATCTATCTTAGCATCAGTATTTTGTAAACTTCAATTTCCTTTAGCTTTCTGATTGATTACACAAGAGCTTAAATTCAAGATTAGCTCTGATAACAAACCACAGAGTTCAAGCAGCCCAGATTCACTGGATCCAACCTTGTCTTTGACCAAAGAAGCATGTAGACCTCCAGGGTGCATTTTTCATATTTTTTTCCCATGCTTTGAGGAAGTATATGCAAGGATTTTTCTATTCAAAAGAAGCAGGAATACAAAAGTAGCATGAAAGTAATTGCACTGGATTCTTATTTTATGAAACTTTGTGAGAACAGTAAGTATATAATTACAAATACAACCCATTGAGAAGATTATTGCTTGAGACTGCAGTTTCAGGCTACAAGATTTCTCAAATCAAAGAGTCAGAGCTGAGAGAGCTGAATGAGATGATCTGGTTCAGTGGTTTCATATCTCAGATGAAGAGAGGCAGGCTGCAGGGGGGCGGGCAGTGACCTGCCCAAGGTGAGCACTGGTTGTAGGTCTGGATTCAGATTCTACTTTTCCATATGTTTAGTCTCTGCATCTACCAGGAAGTTTCCTCTACCCCATTTCCATTTTGACAGCTCTAAATGGAAATGATTAACTGTTTTTTTGTTGATGTTGTTATGGCGGTGTTCTTTTTTTTTTCTTTTTTCTTTTTTTTAACTCAAGCATAATTAACATACAGAGTTATATTAGTTTCTATTCAGGTATACAATTAGAATGCTTCAACAATTTCTCAGTGCTCGTCAAGATAAGTGTACTTCTTTATTTTATTTTTAAATTTCTTTTCCGTGTTCCAGAACTCATTGTTTATGCACCACACCCCTTTATCTTTTCACCCATTCCCTCACCTACCTCTATTTTTAAGAGTTACCACCATGTGAGTGGAGAGAGGGTACACTTATATATTCCAATCGACACCTGGAGTGAACATGCTTATATTTTCTAGCAGTGAGTCTCTTTGGATTATATTTTCCTCTACAACTGCAAGTTCCCTGTTCTTATTTGTACCTTTCAGACAGCAAAGGCCTGAGCCTCCTGGCAAGCCTGCTAGAATGATGCAGGATTTCTTTTGCCTGAACACTGGGACTCAATGTATCCAGATAAACACTACTTCCTGAGGAAGAACAGGACACAAGATAATGACCAAGTAAACTGACATTTAGGCCACATGAACACAAAATGCCCTGAAAGAGTAAGGGCCGTTTCTTTCTTCAGTTTTGTTCAAGGTTGGCCTTCTCACAGTCAAATTTGTAAGGCACAGTCTGACATGTCACTTTCACTACAGGAAGCCTGTGTATTCCTGAAATTTTACATGTAAAGTGAATCAAAGATTCCATAGAAATATAAAAGAAGGTTTATGTCAACTTCCTAATGCTCTTCAAGTGCCAAAATTTCTTAACTTTTCAAACTACAAGTTTCTCTGGCTCTAGCATTCCTGAAAAAATTCATTCATTCATTTATGGCTGTGTTAAATACTAACTGATTGCTTGCTATATAAAAGCACTGTACTTGGGAACATGGTGACGAATAGATAGACTTGGTCACTGCTCAAAAACAGCTCAAGTAAATATAGACACTGTTTTACGACTTGTCAGGAGGCTCGGCAATCCATATGCTTCAGATATCTGGCCAGGAGCTCTGCTTACTGAAGCTGAGGTTTAAGATGAAGTGAGACATATTTTGAGCCAAGACAAGAAACACGTAAGAGACAACTATTTTATTAAAAAATAAAAACTGCTGGGACGCCTGGGTTGTTCAGTGGGTTAAGCCTCTGCCTTCGGCTCAGGTCATGATTTCAGGGTCCTGGGATTGAGCCCCACATCAAGTTCTCTGCTGGGTAGGGAGCCTGCTTCTTCACCCCCCCACCGCCTACCTCTCTGACTACTTGTGATCTCTGTCAAATAAATAAATAAAATCTTTTAAAAAATAAAAATAACAATTGCTGATAAATACAACAGTGATAGACAATGGTAAGTTTTAAGGAGAAAATAAATGTGGTATTGTGACAACCCATGAAGCCGATGACAGTTTACTAATGTGTGGTCAGCGAAGGGCTCTCTGAATATGAACTATGTAAGCTGGGCATAAGAAATGGAGAAGTCAATGCTTGAGAGCCAGAGAAAAAACCTCCTCAGCAGAGGAAATAGCAGGTGCAAAAAGCTCTGAGCTGTGAGAGCACTGGGGTTGCTTGAGGTACTCAAGAAGCCAGTTTGGCTCGAGTGTATGGCAAAAGGAGTCTTAAAGAAGATTAAGGAAGCAGATAGGGATTGATACCTCAGGGTCTAGAAGTTAGGTTTCTAGTCAAAGTACACTGAGAAGCTACACAATATTTAGCATGTGATACAGCTTTTTTTCCTGGATCATTTTGGCAACTCTGTGGAAAATGCAAGTGGAGAGACAGGGTGTAAAGAATGATGGAATCAGGCTTCTGGAGAAGGCTACTAGAGGATTAAGTACAGCTCAGAAATGATGACCTTATGACAGCATGGGAACAGTAGAACTGAGATGGGAAAAGAGAAGGGATTAGAGAAAGATCTTTGAGATAAAGATAATAAGACCTGCTAATGCATAGGGGGGTAGAAAAGTATAATATAGGATAATCTGTAAATTTCTGGTTTGAGCCTGGGTTGAGGATGGTTCACTTACGAGGGTGAGAGAAATAAGGAGATCACTTTGTACATTTATGTTTGAAATGTCAGTTAATGGATGACCTATTAAGCTTTCACAGCCCCCACATTTCCTGACTTACTTCTTACCTAAGCACTATTCAGTATAAGGACTTAGAGACTCAGACATTAGTCACAGTCTTTTAATGGGGCAAAACCCTACTCAGAATGACTTCCTCTATGTGTTCTTCTCTTCTCCAACCATCGCCTTGCTCCCTGCTCAAATCACTGCAACGTTTTTCTACAGGAACAAAAAACTAACGGGAAAACAAAAGGAGTAAAAACATCAGCAGTACACACTTGTATCCCATGCAGCTGCCTACTACTGACTCTCTGATTAACCTATATGAAAGTATCGGGGGAAATGGCTAAGACAAATTAAGATAGTGCAGCTCCATGAGCAGAACCAAATCCTACTGGTGAACATGTGACAGAATCACACTCTGAGAGAACACTGGAACTTTTTAATGGTCAGTCACCTTGGAACCAACTCCATCATGACAATCTTTGCAACATGACCATTTGCTTGACAGTAATGATTTCCATCCACACATTTCTGATGTATGACTTGAATACATGTGGGATCATGGTGGAAAATAATACTCTTTAGCATTCATGTGTTGCAAATAATATCCAGAGCTTTGATTGTTGAGATGAAACAAGGTATGTTTTGGGACATTTTAAGGTGGAATCCTCCAGAATAATTTCTTTTTCATTTGTCTTAGAATAATCTTTCATAACAAGTATGAATTTTTGTCCAAGGCTTCATGGTCATATTCCATGGGGGGGGGTTATTCTAAGTAGTATGGCATATTTTATAGTTTTCTTGAATCTTTTCAATATTGGGATAAACTTACAGCCATAACTAGTCCTGTTTGGGGCAGCATGACCTGTAAATGTTAGCACTTGGGTTTTGTAATAACGATGTCCATAAAAGACACTATAGGAACAAAGTATTCAAGATAATAACTGCGGAATATCATGCTTTCTTAACTATAATCTCAATTTTCTCAACTTTCTTCCTCTCCCATGCTCAGTTAGATTTGGTAGTCTGCAGAGTTAACCAGGTGACTTAATCAACTTGGATGGGTGAGTCTGAGTGGATTTAGCCAAATTTCTGGGATGTTACTGCAGATATTCAGAGCATTAGCATTCAACATTCTCCTATCAGTCTTGAAGAGAAATATGAGACAAAGCTCTGATATTTTATGTTTATAGTCATAAAAATGGGAGTAGATTTATTCTTAAAGATTCTCAAAGAGGACTTCAATGAGGAAAAGTTGTGAGACATAAATATAATGCTTGTATTGTAGAACTCTTGCAGTCCCTGCAGTAAAAGTAGCAATCTTTTCATCATCTGATTGTGTTTGTTTCCCCCTGTGGATTATGTTGGTTTTTTTTTTTAATACTGACTTTTTTGAATAGTAATCATTTATATCTCAGTGTCATCTGGCAGTTTGTGGCTAAACTTGACTCCTATCACATATCCTTAAACATATAACTAGAAATAGTGGTTTCTGACTTTTTAAAAATTATTATTATTATTTTTTATATTATGTTAGTCACTATACAGTGTGTCATTAGTTTTTGATGCAGTGTTCCAAGATTAATTGTTTACATATAACACCTAGTGTTCCATGCAGTATGTGGCCTCCTTAATAACCATCACCAGGCCAACCCATCCCTCCGATCCCACCCCTCTAAAAACCTTAGTTTGTTTCTTGGAGTCCACAGTCCCTCATGGTTCATCTCCCTCTCTGAATTCCTCCATGCTATTCCTTATGCTCCACAAGTAAGTGAAACCATATGATAATTGACTTTCTCTGCTTAACTTATTTCACTCAGCATAATCTCCTCCAGTCCCATCCATGTTGATGCAAAAGTACGGTATTCATCATTTCTGATGGCTGAGTAATATTCCACTGTATATATGGTCCACATCTTCTTTATCCATTAGTCTGTTGAAGGGCATCTTGGCTCTTTCTAAAGTTTGGCTATTGTGGACATTGTTGCTATGAACATTGTGGTGCATATGGCCTTTCTTTTCACTACATCTGTATATTTGGAGTAAATACCCAGTAGTGCAATTGTTAGGTCATAGGGTAGCTCTATTTTTAATTTTCTGAGGAACCTCCACCCTATTTTCCAAAGTGGCTGCATCAACTTGCGTTCCCACTAACAACATAAGAGTGTTCCCCTTTCTCCACATCCTCTCCAACATTTGTTGTTTCTTGCAGTTAATTTTTGCCATTCTAACTGATGTACGGTGGTATCTTAATGTGGTTTTGATTTGAATTTCTCTGTATGGGTAATGATGAACAATTTTTCATGTGTCTGTTAGCCATTAGAATGTCTTCATTGGACAAGTGTCTCTCATTTCTTCTGCCCATTTTTTGACTTGATTATCTGTCTTTTTAGGTGTTGAGTTTGAGAAGTTCTTTATAGATCTTGGCTATCAGCCCTTTGTAGTATCATTTGCAAATATCTTCTCCCATTCTGTGGGTTACCTCTTTGTTTTGTTGACTTTTTCCTTTGCTGTGCAGAAGGTTTTATCTTGATGAAGTCCCAAAAGTTCATTTTCACTTTTGTTTCCTTTGCCTTTGGAGATGTGTCTTGAAAGAAGTTGCTGTGACTGATGTCAAAGAGGTTACTGCCTATGTTTCCAAATACACAAACCCTCTTTACACCTTAAAGAACAGTCAACAACAAATTAAGCCTATCCCATGTACGAGAAGGGAATTAAGAATAGAGCAGAGATCAATGAATTAGAAACCAGAGATACAGTAGAATACATCAATGAAAGCGGAAGCTGGTTCTTTGAAAGAATTAATAAGATAGATAAACCACTGGCTAGACTAATCCAAAAGAAAAGAGAAAGGACCCAAATTAGTAAAATTATGAATGAAACGAAAGAGATCACAACTAACATCAAGTAAGTAGAAACAATCATCAGAAATCATTATCAACAGCTATATACTAGTAAGTTAGGCAACCAAGAAGAAATGAATGCATTCCTAGAAATCTATAAACTTCCAAGACTAAAAGGGAGAGAAATTGACAACCTGAATAGACCAATAACTAGTAATGAGATTGAAGCAGTGATCAAAAACCTCCCAAAGAACAGGAGTCCAGAACCTGGTAGATTCCCTGGGGAATTCTACCAAACATTCAAAGAAGAAATGATACCTATTCTCCTGAAGCTGTTTCAAAAATTAAAAACAGAAGGAAAACTTCCAGACTCTTTCTATGAGGTCAGCAACACTTTGATCCCCAAACCAGGTAAAGACCCCATCAAAAAGGAGAATTTCAGACCAATATCCCTGATGAATATGGATGCCAATATTCTCAACAAGATACTAGCTAATAGGATAAAACAGTACATTAAAAAGATTATCCACCATAACCAGGTGGGATTTATCCCTGGGATCAAGGATGGTTCAACATTCTCAAATCAATCAATGTGACAGAACAAATTAATAAGAGAAGAGAGAAGAATCACATGGTCCTCTCAATTGATGAAGAAAAAGCAACTGACAAAATACAGCATCCATTCCTGATTAAAACTCTTCAGAGTACAGGGATAGAGGGAATATTCCTCAATGTCATAAAATCCATTTATGAGAAGCCCACAACAAATATCATTCTCAATGGGGAACAGTTAAGAGCAGATTTCTGACTTCTGTGTGTGCTAAAGAGTTTTGGGAATCCACATAGCCTGACATTTGAGAATGTCTTTATATGGTAAATTCAATATTATAAAATCCTTTTCCCTACTCTTTAAGTGAGAAGTTCCACCTTACCTCTACTAAAGATAGAGTAGTTTGCTTCACACTGTTCAAACTAATATGCTAAGAACAACTATATATTTATTTAATACACATATATGTAATATAAATAAATACAATACAAATATATATTAAAGATATAATACATAATAAAGATACATATATTTTTTCTTTCTTCCTACCAATTTATCTACCTATCTATCTCTATCTATCTATCTCTCTATCTTTCTATCTATCTCTATTACCAAGTTCTTAAAGGTATTGGAGTCAACCAGAGGGATAGAAGATCCCAGGGATAATGGAAGCCCACTGAGGCAATTCTCACATTGGTCTGTGCTCTTTTTCTCTTAAGGCATTTGCCAATTTGGGGGCAGGGAATAGATGTGGACTAGTATAAAATGACTGGGATTGGAGTCTCACCAGGCAAAGAGCCGCCAAGGTGACTGAGTCTTAAAAGGCAATACTGAAGAAGGAGGGGACCACAGAGAAGTGAGTCCAAACTAAAACTGAGAAAATACACAGCCAGGAACTCTGAACTCAAAGAAATACTAGCATAAATTCTACAGGCAGTAAGAACATGATCATGGACAGAAGCATGCTAATGCAGGAAAGAACAAAGACTACCAGAAAAAGCAAATACTGGGTAAATCTTAAATAACTATTGGCCTATTTAAAACAATAATGATGTCTTATGGGTTTATCAATATATGTAGAATCAAAATGCATAACAATAATACAAAAGGCTGAAAGAATTATAAATGACATTAAGTTTTTGTAAGCTACTTGCATGATCTCAGAAGGTATTAAAATACTAACAAAGCAGACTAAAATTAAGTGAAAGATGCATGCTATAACCCTTCAGTAGCTACTAAAACAGTTATAACAGATGACTACTTAAGGTAATAAAAAGAACAAATGGAATAATTTAGAAATTGTTGTTGATCAAAATTTTTAAAAGCCAAGAAGGGATTAATAAGGGAACAAAAAATAGATGGACAAAAAGAAAACAAATATTAAAATAACATATTTATTTATTTATTTTTTAAAATTTATGTTCAGCATAACAGGATTCATTGTTTTTGCACCACACCCAGTGCTCCATGCAATCCGTACCCTCTCTAATACCCACCACCTGGTTCCCCCAACCTCCCACCCACTGCTGCTTCAAACCCCTCAGATTGTTTTTCAGAGTCCATAGTCTCTCGTGGTTCACCTCCCCTTCCAATATCCCCCAACTCCCTTCTCCTCTCTAACTCCCCTTGTCCTCCATGCTATTTGTTATGCTCCACAAATAAGTGAAACCATATGATAATTGACTCTCTCTGCTTGACTTATGCTGAGTGAAATAAGATAGCATATTTAAATTCAAATAATTTGGTAATAACATCAATGTAAATGTGTTAAATACTTCAATTATAAGATTGTAAGGACACAAAGTTTGAAAATAAAGGTATGGAAAAAGACACATCATCAAAATACTAATCAAAAAGAAAATTGGTACAGTTATACATAATATCAGATGAAGTAGTAGTAGTAGATAAAAGTAGTAGTAGTAGATAATAACAGTGATACCTCATAATAATAAAAGGATCCACTCATCAGGAAAGTAAAAATCTATGCTCATGTAATTACATACCCTTAAAATATATAAGGCAAAAATTTCCAGAACTGAAAGGAAAAAGAGACAAATACATAATCATAGGAGATGTTAATATACCATTCTAATATGAAATTGAACATGTAAATAAAGATTAGTAAGTATATACATAAATGGTTTGTATGATTAAAAACTTAACTGACATTTATAGAACACTATAGCCAACAACTGTAGAATGCATGTTCTTTTCAAATGCACTTGGAATATTCATTAAAATAGACCAAACACTAAGCCATAGAACAAATTTCAGCAAATTTCAAAGGGTTGAAGTCGCAGAATATGCTTTCTGACCACAGAATTAAATTAGGAATTAATATCAGAATAACTAGAAAATCCCCCAAATGTTTGTAAATTAAGCAATATATTTTTGACAAGCCTACAGGTCTAAGAAAAAAATCACAATGGAAATTAGAAAGTATACTGAACTGAATTATAATGCAAGTATTTCATTCCAAGAGAAGCAATGAAAAGACTAAGCCAATGAAAGGGCTAGGGTTGTCCTTCCTGAAAGAAAAATATGGCAGAATTACTAAGTAGTCCTGGGAATACTGAAATCTTGTTTTATTTATGGTGTGACTACATCACAGTTTTCAGATTTGATAAAATGATGCTACATGTTCTAATTTTACATTTCTCTTATTCAATTGATGTATAATATTGATATAGGACTTCAAGCTCACAAGTTTGTCCTCTATTCATATCCTACTAGGTTATCAGCAAATCAAGAATGGGCATCTCCAATCCTGGAAGCTCTGGATGATAGCAAAGGCAGAACAAATTCTTCTCAAGTGCTTAACTGAGACTCTTCAACAAATGATGATGAAGAAACCAATTCTGGTGGGTTGTGGTGAATCAATAATTGATTAGAATTCCCCTGACCAGGCTGATTTCCTGCAGTTGAATTGTGATTAATCAGTTTCATATTTGTTTGATTAATGCTGAGTTTTATATAGACTTTCCTTCTAACAAGAAAAATAAGACACTGAATTACTCAAGACAGAACATGGACATTTGTCAGATGTAGACTGATAGTATTTTGGCGTCTTTACCTGACCATTTAACTCTGCTTAATCTCTTTCTGTGTATAGCTTGTGGAAGACCTTATTTTATTAGATATTAAGGTCATCTTTATTATTTTATCAGTAAAGCAAAAATACACTTAATGCATATAAATATCTTGGTATAGTAGTTGGGCCAATATAAAAATATGAATTTCTACATACCAGCTTTTGGTTCCTGAGAACAGTCTAGGAAATCTCAAGAAAATGCCTTTGGGACAGTGGGCATCCTAATGATGTGAGTTAATATTGACAAGATGAAATCATGATACTGTAAAATAGATAACCACTTCAACAGTACACCCTGTTTGCAATCTTGTTTGCAAGAGAACACTGCAATCTTAGAAGGCAGGTGCTATGCAATGCTCTCCATTTCTATACACCATGATCTCTTATGGTGGCCATTTTGCATTCATCGTCTGCTTTTTGCACTTTTAAAGACTTATTTTCTCAGTAGGATCCACGCTCAGTGTGGAGCCCAGTGCAGGGTTTGAACTCATAACCCTGAGATCAAGACCTGAGCTGAGATAAAAAGTTGGATGCTCAGCTGACTGAGCGCCCAGGTGCCCCTGCTTTTGTGAAGGCAAGCAGCCTGAGGCACCTCTCTGAGTCCATCTATAGCAGGAGTTTCCTGTGCACTGCCTACAGTTTGGGAAAGGTTGGGTCTCTGTGACTGGGAGTGTAGTTCTTTAAGATGTCACCTTTTAATTTCCTAAGACATGGCAGTAGAGATTGTCACTAAGGAAGACTATTCACAGAGGTTTATAAACATGTAAATTTTAGCTCAGTTAAGAGGCTCTGTTGGGAACATATCATTGTCATTCTGTAATGCATCACGTAAGAAATCACCCAAACAGACATGGTAGGATGGATGGTCTGTGCTGCCATATAGTCTGCAGTGTGTACGCTGTGGATTTGGATAGCAAAATTTGAAAGCAAGGAAAATCATGCCGATGAGAATACACTTGAAACCTCATTGGAAGTTCATCACATCCATGAAGTGAAAAGAAACCACTGTGAAGCTGAGAAACCTGCTGGTGGACAGCCAGGAGTGGAGGACAGGTCTCCCCACTCTTTTATTTGATAGCAGTGGCTTGTTTGTTTCAAAATAGAAATAAAAGAATCCTTGCCTATAAATGCCAGAAGTAGATGAACTAACCTCAAAATTTATTAGATCCTACAACAGCTACTGGAAGCACAGGGTTAGCACCAGAAGCAAAGTCTGAGCCTAATTTATTGGGTCAATTAATTAGATAAATACATATTATCAACTATGTATCAGACACTATTAGAGGTACTCAGAATAATGTAATAAACAAATGGACATAGTCCCTGCTCTTGAGAAAGTCTATAATTTGATGGGAGAAGGAAAGTGCTTACTAGTTCTGAGAGTGGATTTAGTTTCCTCTTTTCCAGTTTGTTTTCTGTTTACTTGTTTGTTTTTTCCTTGTGTTTGCTCATAAAGGAAAGCCCACTTTTATCCCCAGGTCATGCTTAATGATGGAACTAAATGGCCATGAGCAATATTTCTTTAACTGGTATTACAACCGCTCTGAGAAACCTTGCCATATAACCACAGCAGACAACTCTAAGATCGCGACAAAAAGCCACACAGGGAATCAAAAAATAAACAAGAATGATAGCGACCCCGGCGTACATAACAACTTGAATGTTGCAGTATCTGTCCTGAGAGGAGCATTCCAAATTCACTCCAGAAAAATTTATGAATACTTCCACAAACAGCCATAGGATAGATGTGTTACTCAGTGCACTGAGTCTTAACAATGGATGATGTGGTGGCCTGCGGAGGGAGATGGCCAAAATAAGAGCTGGTTGCTTCTAAAGAGGGGGGGGGGCTATTTATTCTCTCAGTAGGTGAGGAGTGTCACCCAAGTAACTCTTGTGTCAATAGGGGTAATGTCCACACTCTCCAGCAACAGGTGCATCCTGGGCACTGACCACTCAGAACAGATGCACTCGGTTGTGCTGGATAGGAAGAGGGAGACCTTTTTATCAATGGATATTGGGGTCCCTGATAATGTGGGAGGGACCATGAATAAAGGTCTAGGGCAGCGGATAGCAGTGGAGGAAGCCCAGGGGCTAAGGCAGTGGGTATTTGTCTACCGGAAGAGGAAGCATTTCAACAAATTTACGGTCTGACCTTAAAGGTGCATGAATGTCAGTTGGGGTTGTAGGACACAGATCTGGGTTTGGGAACTGCTGGAGCTCAAACCCTTAAAATGTCTTTCCTAGAGACTGCCATGGTTTCTAAATGAGCTCTTAGTTCTACTCACTCTAGGAGATATCTTTTAAAGAAATTTTACTTTTTGAAAGAGTATAGAATTGTGTATGTGTGTGTTACGCAAATAATCTCATCTAAATGTGTGTTTTGAAATAGCAGAGCTTTTTAAACCAGAGCAAAACTGTACTATGTATTCAGTAAGCTATGTCAATATTGAAAGCTAATAATAATAATTATTTTTTCCCTGAGCCACTGCAATCAGATGGTTTAACACGAGGGGCTGGGGCAGGTTAGAGAAACAAGCTCCTAAAATAGCTAAACTGATGGGGAGGTACAAGCAGTCTGGGTTTCAGAAAGCATGGACATGCTTCTCCAGACTCAAGGCTCTGTAACCCAGAGGCATGCTTTGTGCTCATGATCTGGAACAGGGGAGGGCTCCCTCTCTACTATCTGGACCTGGAGCATGCTCAGTGTCTACTACCCAGACTGTCCACACCACCTCCTCCCTGCCCTGCCCTGTCTGAACTGCTTCCATGGTTCACTTGCCTTCAGACCTCCAGAATGAATTAGTGCCACAGGAGACCAAGGGAGGCCAGGAGTGAGGTTGGTGCATTTATCCCCTCACTGCCTTTCTGGGCTGACCTAAGGCCACTGCTTTCCTCAAGGCAGAGCTTTCAACACCAGGGCTCTTGGGGAGGGCAGGTAGAATTGTCCCTGCCCCTCACCCCAGCGGCCAGAGGCAGTCCTGCGCTTGCCAACCCCATACCAACTACCGTCCTGAATACTTGACTCACACCTTTGGAAGGAGTTCCATTATCCAACCCGTCTCAAATTGCACCATTCCTATGGAGACCCGATGCTAGCCGAGGCAGCTCCAATCTCCTGCCAGTTCCTGGGGCAGAGTGAGGTCCATCTCTTCACACTGTAGGGGACACGCTTCCCTTCCCCGGAACCACAGTGGAGACCTGGTGTCTGCTTTCCTGCTGGAGGTGTTTTCTCTCCCAGGGAAACAGATAACACTTCATTTGTTCCAAGGAAAGTGTTAGTATTTTTATTTAAGCAGAAATGGGTTCTGCTTGGTGAAAAATGCAATAAACTCATTTTTGCTTCAACTTTGTGGATGAGAAGAATGTTTTTGATACTTGTGGAGTTATTTTTTCTTAAATATAAATATAGATATAGATTTTGTTTTGTTTCTGTGGGTTTTGTTATTGTGATTGTTCATTTTTTAAAAAGATTTATTTATTTTAGAGAGAGTGGGAACAGGGTGGGGTGGTTGGAGGGGCAGAAGAGGAGGGAGAGGAGAGAGAATCTCAAGTCGACTTTCTGCTGAGCAGGGAGCCCAACATGGGGCTTGATCCCACAAGCCTGAGATCATGACCTGAGCCAAAACCAAGAGTTGGATGCTTAACCGACTAAGCCATCCAGATGCCTTAGCCTTGAAAAATCTTGTCTGGTAGATAAAGCATGTCTTATCTCTACCCTTTGACTCCACACTCTTCGCCCCTTTTGTCCTTATTCTCATCTTCTCCTACTCCTCTTCTGGACAGGAACCCCATCCCGTCTGTGGTGTCATTTATCAAGGTCTTGTTCTCTAGGGACATCTGTGCAGCTATTGGCTGATAAAATTCAATACCTTCCAGATGTGGGTTCATTTTTATGAGAGTTTCTTGCAATATAGGAGACCTTCATTGTGACGGTACAGTGGCAGGCAGAGAAAATCAAGTTATTATTTTGGGCAAGGATCCAGTCATCACCTGCTTTTTCCTCTTCCACAGCCCTGATCCTGTTCCCTGGGAAGCACTGTTCCTGTGAAGACGCAGCCAAAGTAGGTCTGCTGGACCCTACAGAGCTCAATTCTAAGGGATTTGGCAGAATCACTTAGGAGCTCAAGTGACAAGATTGGCCTGAAGTCCACAACCCTTTATTTAAGGAAAAACACTAGGAAACAAAATGCAGAATGTTGCCCTCCTCAAAGGCTTCTGGCAAGAGTAACCTTCTAGTTCAGAAGTTAAATTTTTCCCAGTTTCCCTTTTAATTTTGGCAACTGAAACTTTTTTTGCCTCTTACCCCTTCAAAAAGATATGTCACATTCAATTGAAAGACACTCCAAAGACGCTTCAGCAAACAAATTGTGAAGGGAAGAAGCAGTTGTTAACATGCAGTCCTTTCAAGAGTAGTTTTTTGCTGTTCTTCATTTTCTGTGTTGACACATACCGCTCCAGCTAATTTTCTATGCAGACAATGTGATTAGTTGAATACCCCACAATTAACTTGTTCACTCCTGTTGATGGTAACTCTTTCCCACATTTTTCTCTCACAAACAATGCTGCTGTGAATGTTCTCTAGCCTGATGGCAGGCACCAACGCAGACTTTGCCACTTTTCTCCATCTACCACCCCTCTTTCTTTCACCTAGTTTCCAGTGAACCCCATTTTTTCCTGCCCCACATCCAAACCCTTCTATGTGGGCTCCATGTCTTGGCTCCTATTGTCTGACTGAACCCTTGTTTCTGAACTGTTTTGGGACCGGCCACCTTGGCTTTCCTCTTGGGAACTCTTTGAGAATGGGATTCTTGTCTTTCCCCTCTAGCTTCAGACTGGAAATTATGGGTAAGAGCCCTACCCTGAGCGTCACAAAGCCTGTGGGGCTTGTCCTACCCTGACTGACTTCTTCCTGGCTCCTGCCAGCCTCAGAGGTAAGCTCAGAGGCAAGAACGTGTCTGACTTAGTCAGTGGCATGTGCTCAGGTCAGGTGAGGGTTCTGGCATGTGGTATAATCTTAACAGTGATTTTAAAGTGATATTGTGACTTAGCAAAGGAATATTCATTATGTTTACGACTGCCTTTTAGACATCCCAATTAAAGATAGATTGATCAATTGATTGATCAATAGAGATACATGGCTAGATAGAGAGATGATAGATCTCTGATAGGTCCAGTACCTAGTGACTATGTAGATTATACATGTGGATGCCTCAACCTGAGAGAGAATCTATTAAGCCAGGGGAAAAGGCCTTTTGTAGACTCTGCTTCCAGAGTTTCTGAGATTAAGTTTACTAGGCAATAGCGAGTGATGCCACTTTATGTGATTTTCTCCCAATGTCTTCCCAAAGGCAAGTCTCCTCAAGTAGGAAGTTATTTTTTCTGTAAGACTTTAAAAACTGCTCCTATTTTCTTCATCTGATCAGAGAGTACACTTTCTCAAGAGACATCCTACCACACCCACTTTTTTTTTTTTTCTAAAAGATTTTATTTTTAAGTAACCTCTACACCCAATGCAGAACTTGAACTTGCAATCCTGAGATCAAGAGTTACATGCTCAACTGACTGAGCCAGCCAGGTGCCTCCCACTTTCTTCTTCTTATTCAATTATTATATGATTGCACACAAAATAAGAGAATACTGAAAAGGAAAAGCAAGAAAAAGATTTCAATCATCTTGAAATAAAAATAATTATTGTTAACATTTAGTCGTCTATTCTATGAGAATTTTTCTCATGTGAATATATATAATTACATAATATATATGACATGTAATAAAGTATATGTATATTAAATATATAGCATTATGTATTATATATGCTAAAATATTAAACATATTTACATGTATATATTACAAATACACACACATATGCACCACGGTCCCCATGTACATCTGCCTGATTGTTTTGAGAAACCACAATTTAATCTCTGTGGACTGTTTCTTGTTATCATTTAATTCTCCCCTAATTTTCTTGAGTCATCCATTTCTCTGCTTATAACTTCTCCCAATTATACTCCCCCCACCACCCATGGCTTTCTTCAGATCAAGGACTAATTTTACTACATACCAAATTAAAAAAAAATCAATAATTCCAAATTTCATCTTTTTTTTTGCCTTCCTTTAAGTTTTTTTTTTTTTAATTGAGAAATAGTTCACAGGCCATAAAATTCACCCTTTCAAAGTGTACAACTCGGGAAGTTTTTGGTATGTTTTTAAGGTTGAACATTCATCTGCACCACCAATTTCAGAATATTTTTATCACCCCCAGAAGAAACCCTGTAACATTAACAGTTACTTCCTATGGTCCCTCCCTCAGCCCCTGGCAACCACTGATCTACTGTTTATCTCTGTGGATTTCCCTATTCTGGACACTTTATATAAATGGAATCATCAAATATATGGTCTTCGCTGATTAGATCCTTTCACTTTGCATAATGTTTCGGAGGTTCATTTCTGTCCTAGCCTGTCAACCACTGCTTCAGTCCCTTCCATGGAATGATATTCCATCGTACAGATTATAAAATTTTGTTTACCCACAAACCCGTTGATGGACACCTGGGTTGTTTCTTCTAGAGAGTGTGGATAGCGCGCTTATGAATATTTGTGTACAAGTCTTTGTTGGAGTATCTGTTTTCAATTTGGGGGGACAGAGACTTAGCTTTGGAATTGCTGGATCATGTAGTTACTTTATGTTTAGTTTTTTGGGGACTGCCAAACTGTTTTGTGAAGTGGCTGCACCATTGCGACATGTCCATCAGCAGAGTGTGAAGGTTTTAATTTCTTCACATCCTCACTAACACTTGTTATTTATTGTCTGTCATCTTAATTACAGCCATTCTTGTGTGTGTGACGTGGTATCTCATTGTGGTTTTGATTTGTCTCCCTCTAGTGAGTGAGTAACCATGGTGAGCATCTTTTCATGTGCTTACTGGCCATTTGGATATCTTTTTTTCTTTTTAAGATTTTTATTTATTTATTTACAAGTAGGCAGAGAGGCAGGCGGGGGGGGGCAGGCTCCCCGCTGAGCAGAGACCCCCCCTGATGTGGGGCTCCATCCCAGGAGCTGGGAGGCAGAGGCTTTAACCCACTGAGCCACCCAGGCACCCCCATTTGGATATCTTTTACAGAGATGTGCTTATTCAGATCCTGTGCCTGTTTTTAATTAGGTTATCTGTCTTTTTACCATACCAAATTTAACCTTTTCAAATACAGATTTTTGTCACCCAGTTGCAAAGTAGGCCTTTGTGAAAGATGGTGTTAAGGTGCATTTCTACACTCAGGTCTTCCTTGTCTTCCCACTTGTCCTTAGAAGCTGAATATGCTTGGCTCTTACATGTCATAAACACTCCTTATTGTAAGTTGATGTCTGTGCCACTGGCTGTGGTTTGCATTATTTATGGGGTCTGAAGATAGTTATACACCCTGTGAAAGAACTAGCTTGCAACCAGAATACACATTATTAAAATCTGGATGCGTATGCAAAATGCAAAATATTCACTGCATGCTCCATGGGAAACATCATGTTGAAGAGGTAGGTGAGTTACTGATGTTAGTTGTAACACTGTCTGGCCCTACAGAAAGGTCACAGAGCAGATAAATTCTAGCGAAGTTTCTCTACGAACTTAGTATGAGCAAGTCCCATCACTCCATTGAAGTATATCATAAAAAAAAAAAGGGCAGTTGGCTAGAAAAGATTTTTGTCTACGAATATACTAAAACCACATTTTAACAAGACACCTAAGCTTTTTCAGAGTGTAATATTTAAGGAAATAAGTTGTATTTATGAAAAAAATTACAAAACACTGTTAATAGTATTAATATACTCATTAGTTATTAGGTAAAAATTAAACAATAAAAATGCAAATATCACCCAGTCTTGGAAATTTCTGCCTGTGTGAATATATATCTCACTTTTCCTAAAGTATTGGGTTCTTGGTGTTGCGACTAAAGTTTCCATTGGTAACAAACCTTCTCCTAACAATGACATCATGGTGACTTTTGTGACCTTTCCAATGAATTTTTAACCTTCCTTAATTTTTTTTTTTTTTTTTTTTTTTTTTTTTTTTGGCTGGTTTTCACTGTCATCATGATGAAAGTCCCGGTGTTTCACACCAAATATTCTTCACAGCTGTCCAATCCTAACCACTCCTAATCCCAGCCAGCCTCTCCCACCTCACACCATTCAGATTGGTCTGAAAATCTCTTCTCAGCCCGTGGGAATGATGCTTCTTCACCTTTGTACCTATATTGCCCACACAGTATCTAGCAGATGGGGAAGTATCTGTCAATGTTTACTGAGACAGTGAAAGGTTATATTTGCCATGCTAATTCTTGCTTCCTGTCTTGGCTTATGTGTTCATTCAGCCTTTAAACACCCATATCTGTTCAAGTTCTGCCCATCCTTTGCCCTACTTTCTCTGTGTAGTTTCCTCCGTGCTATAATCTTTTACTGATTGCTAGTTACAGACCAGGTGAGACAGGTGGTATAATAATGAGTTATGGGCCCTGTCCTCATGAAGCTTCCAGTCCAGCAGAGTGGGAATTCATATGCTAGGGAGGAGATAAAGAACTGTCTACCATGGTAAGTGTTTACAGAGTGCCTACATTAGCCTGGGAGGGTCACACAGTAATTTCATACAGCACTTCTCTATGCTTCTTGTTTTGACATTTATTGTGTACAGTTCTGTACAGTTAGTGAATTTCTTTCTGAAGATAAGTATCGCCTACCTCCTCAATCCAAGACTGGAAGTGGTGTATAGTAGGTATTTAAAAATGTATCATTGGTTAGTATGTCCTTGGACAAAAGTAATGAGCAAAAGGGGCACCTGGGTGGCTCAGTGGGTTAAGTTGCTGCCTTTGCCTCAGATCATGGTCTCAGGGTCCTGGGATTGAGCCCCAAATTGGGCTCTCTGCTCAGCGGGGAGCCTGCTTCCCCCCGACCCCCTCTGCCTGTCTCTCTGCTTACTTGTGATCTCTCTCTGTCAAATAAATAAATAAAATCTTTTTTTTAAAAAAAGTAATGAGCAATACATTCAGTTAAATCCTAAAATGTTCAGTTCTTGAGATTTCATAGCGATGAAAATGTGTCCTAAGAATTCTACTGGGATATATTGTTGAATGTCCAAAACCAGCCAACAATATTTACATAGGAATTCCACTGGTCATTCTGTTTATGTAGCCAATGGTGATCTTCTTAGGGCTAAAGTCAATTGAAGTCATGCTTACTAATCCTGGCATTTTTTTTTTTTCCAAAGATTTTATTTATTTATTTGACAGACAAAGATCACAAGTAGACAAGAGGTAGGCAGAGAGAGAGGGGAAGCAGGCTCCCTGCTGAGCAGAGAGCCTGATGTGGGGCTCGATCCCAGGACCCTGAGATCATGACTTGATCCAAAGGCAGAGGCTTTAACCCAATGAGCCACCCAGGCACCCCATAATCCTGGTATTGTTGTACATTAATTAGTTAGGCATTAGAGTCTAGTTAGCCTAAGAGCGGGAGGAGCCATACCTTTCCACTGCGAAGTAATAATGAGAGAATGATTTGGCACCCTTAATTTCAGTAAGATTGTGGGAGGAAAGAGCTCTGCACTTACAGTAATTTTGAATTATTTAATGTAACTGTTAAGTTCAGAAACATCTCTGGGCAGATCCCTAATAAGTGAGAGATCTCCCTCACATTATGTTATTCTTCTAAAAGTGTCCTTCTCCTCTCTTATTAAGTTTAATAATACCAATTTGCACCATCCTATTCTCTAACATCAGAACTCATTTACAGATTAAGTGCAATTCTTTGTGAAGTAAGGAATAAAGTGGAGGCTAAAATTTTCCAACCCAGTGAATTCCTTTTTTATGATTAAGGGGAATAGATCCTAAAGCCTTCTTAAACAGAAAGGCTTTTAGGAGGGAAGGAGACCAGGGACAATTACTCAGGCTCTGTGCATGCGAATAGAAGGTACAAGTTGTCCACGTTGCTCTCTTCCTTTGTCCACACACATTTAAATATTTCTCTACCTTTTGCTTTCTGGAGATCTTTTGTGGAGTTCAATAGCAGTGGTAAGGTCTCCAACTATTGTTTAGTAGAGTTGATAAGTTGTTGCACATGGCTGATAGTGGACTTAGAGTGTGTCACACTTACATCTGATCCCTGTTCTACCATAATCCACTAAATTTTTTGAAGACCTATCTACTATCTGGGAGAATCTAACCTGGAGCCTGTGTTCTCATACCAAGAGGTTCTGTGAGCATTCTTTACAGCTTAGTGGGTAAAACATTTTGGACAAGTGAAACCTTTGTGAAGAAAGTTTTGCTGAGTTAAACCACCATCAACATATATGCTAGGTCAAATAAAGAATAGCTTATAATTGCCAACCTAGAGACACCTATAACTGCCTAACTCTTCATCCCACAGTTAGTTGGCCAAAGTGATACTGTTGCCAGAAATAATTTTCCCTCCATAAATGAGGTCATATAACCTTCTGTGTAATGGACAGATCTGCTTGCAGATAGATTTTATGGCTAGTATCATAAAAAGTACAAGAAAGAGGAAAAAATAATAAAGAAATAAACAAATAATAAATAAATAAAATAATAAAGAAATAAATAATAAAGAATAAGGAAATAAGGAGAAATAATTTTCATCTTACACTTGATTCTAGCCACTGTTTCATCCTTACTCAAAATTTCAGGGGAAGCATGAACATACCAGTTGGGAGAGTCCTAGAGGATGGGCTTGATTAGAGAATGATTAGTACATATTATCCCCAAGCACTGAATCATGTCCCAGAGCACACTAATGAATCAAAATAGTTCTTAGTATTTTTTAATAATGATGGTTTTATAAACAACCCAAGGATAAAGGAACCAATTTAAATTCCTGTTCTTGGCACCATACAGTTTCCGAAGAGACCATCCAGAGTTGTCTGTGGTTTCGTTGTATTTATTGAGAGCATGAAGAATAAGCTCATTCCATCATATGCAATTGATCATTTAGTGTTAGGACAGAGTGGCCTTATTTCACATAGAACCAAAGTGGTGTAACTCCAAGACTGGAAAACATTTTTCTCAACAGCAGAAGACTTTTGCTGTTTCCCCAGGGATCTATTTCATCTGGACAACTAAGAAGGGAGAATCTCAAGAGCCACATAATATGTCCTGAGAGGGACAATCAAGATCTTTCTCCTTTCTTTTCATTAGTTGCCAGTTAAGCAAAGTGATTAGAGTCTGGGAAATTCAAAGGACCAAAGTTGGGATGAAGGGCTCCTAGACCCTCAACAAGGCCTCTCAGGCAATTATCAAGATGAGAAACTAAGCCCTCTTCTGTCTTTTTTTCTCATCTTTCCCCCTGGTCATACAGATCTTTTATGATAAGAAAAAAAGTTTAGAGAGTAGAGATAATTAAGTTGTCAATCAGATGTTACTGTACTGTCAACACCAGGGTAGACAAGTAATCTGGATGAAGCTTTAACTTTTCTCTCTCTTGGGGAACCAAGAAGCCATATCACAGTCCAAGGAAATAGTCCAGGGAAATCCTAGGAACTTGGCTACCCTTCCATTCTCCTTGGGCTTCACTACCCCCCCAAAATCACCAAGGTCCGTTTTTCTATTTCTTCCTGGGACTAGCTGTCATTCACTCCACTTACAGAATTAATCACTTCCGAACATGTATGCTTTCTGTTGAAAGCAATGCCATGCTGTTTAAATTCTCTTATGGACTTAAGAAATCATGATGATTTCTCCTTCTGCAACCACAATCATTAACATTTACTGAGCACTCACCATGTGCCAGACAGAGCTCTCAAGTTTTAGGTGCAGTAACTGACTCACAACAACAGTAGAAGTAACATGTTATTTCCACCTTACAGATACAAATGTGAAGGCATATCTAAGTTGGATAATCCATTCAAGATCATGGAGCTCAATGGGGACAGAGGCAGAACCTGAACACCTGTGGTCTTGTCTTCCACAGCCCATGGTCTTACCCACACTATGCTCCTGCCATTTGTGATCTAAGGTATTTTTTAAAATATCTTGCTACCTTCTTAGCTTCCCTGCTTCTCAGGTTTTCTGTGCATGAAATAGTTGACGTAGAAAATCAAAGTTTGTGGGATACAGAGAACACACACCCACTTTATTGTTCATCCACTTAAAAAATCATTTTTACAGTTAGCAACAGTGAGTCCAGTATCCTGCCCAAGGGAAGGCATTTCCTCTTCAACCTCTCTGAATGGTGTTCCCGCTCTCCTTCCCCCACAACATGCCCCCACCACTGAAACAACACATCAAACACCAAGTAAGGCATCAGCCTGTGCAATGCTTCTCCACTCTAGATAACTCTAATTGCTAGAAAAACTTGGTTATCCTATAGCCTCCTTTCCCTGGCCCTACTTTTATCATTTGGGGCAAGGAAGAGTCCTTCTTTCATATGACAGTCCGTTGAAGAATAGTCACCATATTCCTTTGGGAAACAGACTCCCATCTCTCACATTTCTAGGTGTCATCAGTCTGTCTCCTTGTTGCCATCCACTGGATAATCTGTTAAATTGCCAATGCCCCTGGTCAAAGGCATATCACAGAATTGAACACAGGATTCTTGATGTGTCCTACCCTTAATCCTTGCGTTCTCCAATAGAGCTGGCAGGCCCATGGCATGCCTTCCATATCCAGAAAGCGTGGCCTGATGCCAGGTCCTGAGCCTCTCTCCTATGGATCCCATGCCATTTGCTTAATTTAATTTAATCCAGGCCAAGGGTCTCTAACGTATGGAAAATGGGGTCCCCTTAGGGTCTATGTGCTTTTCCTTTTACTTCACACATGGAGAGAGGCCACACAGTTCAAAAGAAATCTTGGTACTGTACTGTGGTCAGCTATAGACACACATGATGGCCTGTGACCCTTTGCTTTTAGATAGAGAGCCCAGAACTGAGTGGAATATTAAGACCTCAGGGTCTGGATGGATACACATCTGGGAAAAACAAAATAGGCACTGTTTCTGAAACACTCTGTCACCTTCTTTTGTCATAAGAGTTCAAAATATTTTTCTTACCTGTAAGTAGGCAACACACTAAACCCTGAATCTATTCTTACAGAAAAAGTCACTTTGGAGTGGATCCATCCTGATGGTCTGAATTCTCTCTCATCAGAAGATTGGCCTTTTCTTTGTCCCTTTACCTACAAGACTGTTGCTCTTTTAGGTTCCTAGGAAAATGTAAAAGAATTCCTGATAATGGTTGGCCGATTAAAATGATATCCCTCAGAAGAGTTATTTACCTCTAACTGAGGCACCCTTAACCTTTTGAGATTATGAAAACAGTGAGAACTTGGTGGACTAGAATGAATTAGACGTGGGCATGGGGACCCCTGCAATGCATGTGTGCCCATCTATTGTGTTTATAGATAAGGTCAACTTGGCCCACACCCTACCTCCTTCTTTTTCTCACAGGGCTTGGTTGTACTTGGTCAAAGCCAAGTACACATGGAGCAGGGACACACTGAGGCTGCAGTGGAGTTCTAAGCACTTTGCATATATTTAGTCAGCCTTCCAAATAATGTAAGTATCCATGAAGCATCTAAAAGGTAAGTCATCTGACCTACTCTTCACAGTTTACCCTAGTACTACCTGTATCACAAGTGCTAAGCAAATATAGGGTTACTACCAGTTTAGAGTGATGAGATTTCGGCACGATTCAGGCCAAGATCCACTTCTGTATTACAGCAATAAAAAGTTCTATTTCACATAAAAAATTTTTAGGAACATTAGAGAAACATTGATTTCAGGGCATTCTGAAGCATCCCAGACTTTCAGATTTCCTTAGCAGGAAGCGAACTGACCTAGGAGGCAACAGTCTTGCTCTCTAGACAAGGGAAATCTTTAATTACAGAAACCTGATCCATATACGAGAAAGAGCAAAATGAATCCCCACCTCCCTTCTGACCTAAATTCCAAAATGTGTTCATTTCATAGTGGGTGTACATAGGCAACAAGTCAAATTCTCCTAATAGTTCATCATCATTTAGAGTTCTTTTGTACTCTGAATGATGTTCTCTCTAAATAATCCCCAAGTCAGGCCAGACTACTCCAGTTCCTTCTAAGGTAATGTGATTTTTATTCCCTCCAAACACCTGTTTGGAGATGTCAAATAGGGAATTCTACTTTCCTAGGAAAACCTTGCAAGTGAGTTCTCGGAGGTTTCGGGCTTGGAGGCTTGTGTCTCTTCTGGCTGAAACCACAGACCTGATGTTTGTCTGTCTCTCTGTCCGCGCCGCGACAAGGAATCCAGTGGGGGTGAAGTCCTCCTGGAAATGTGCTTCTGGAAAATGCATGAGCCTTGCAACAAGACTGAATTCGCTCTCACTATGAATTTGGTTGGTTGTTAATAATTATCTCTGGACTCCTAGCAGGAGTGGTGCCCTGGTAAAATTTCTACATGACACTGCTGGGAAAGAGAGCTGGAGGCTTATCAAGGAGCAAGAACAGTTGTCTCCACTCTGACCACGTGTCTGTTACTCTTAGAGAAGCCTGTTGAGTCCTTGTGGTGAGAGGCTGGGTTGGGGAGGAGAAAGTTAGGGTGATATTTGGTTGCATCTCTTTCTGTTAAAATACTGGGAGCAGGAGAAAGTTCTCCCAAGTACATTAGTGCCCTGCATTTCTCCTGGGCAGTGCTGGTGTCTCGAGTATTGATAACTTGGCTTCACGGCTCTCCCATGGCGTGACACTATACTGCTGGCTGGGCTGCCCAGCCAGCCTGGACTGGACTCACCCTGGAAAGCTCTTTGAGATATAGAGGGTATGTCTCATCTTGACTCAAAGGAGCCCTAAGGCTCTGCGCCTCTGTATCCTTCACAGGGGATTGTGAGACCACTCACTGGGTATTAGCTGCTGGAGCTTTGGGAACAGAGGACCGCAAGCTGGGTGGCTTCAACATCTGACATCTGCTGTCTCCCACTTCTGGAGACTAGTTTTCACCGGAAGGGAACGGTCATGTGATACTGATTTGACAAGATGGTGACTGTAAAACAAAGCCATTATAGCCACCAGGAGCACAAAGAATGAGTTGCCCCCAAGCCCTTTTCTCCAGCTCGCATTCTCTTCTGACCAGAAGCCCAAGGAGGACTGGTGTGGAGAAAGGCTTCTAAGGGTATCATTTCCAGCCAATTGTATTGTAACAGACTCCAATGCATTCTCTGTGTCTACTATCTTGTCCCTTCTAAACTATTCTCCACATTTCAGCCAGGCTTTCCTTCTGGCTTTCCTTCTGGAAGTATAAATCTGATTGATTGCACACCTTTCCAGTCCACTGTCCTCTCAGGCAAAGACCTCAGTGTCCCTCCTGAGCCAGCTCTGCCTTCTCTGGTCTCACTCTCTCTGGGCTGTGCACCCAGGTCTCCAGCCACTTTAATTCCAGTGACCTCCTTGCTTGCTTGGTGCCCTAGCCCCTGCATTGGCTCTGTCGGGAACATGCTGTTCAGTGACCTCCTCCTCACAACCTTACCTTGAAGACTCAGTTCAGGTGTCAAGTCCTTAGGACTTCTTCCCAGATCAGCTCAGATGGGATCCCAGCTCCTCAGGCAGACCCACTGCCCAGGTATCTTTCAGGAGCCCAGACTTCACACTTTTTTACCACATTATGGATCCAGGTGTCTGTGTCCCTCAGAAGCTTCTTGGGTGCAAGGACTATATTGCAGGTATCTTCCTGTTCCAGGCCTACCCTGTTATATGACTGGTGCTCAGTCAGCATTTGCTGAGAGAACACATGAGTAAGGGAGTGACCCGTAATTTTGTTATAAATAGTAAGTACATGTCTCTGGGCTCTGTCATAAATATCTGTTTTTAATGGCCCTGGGAATTCAGGGCTCCTTGTGAAAGAGCCAGAGCCTACCTCTGCCTGCCATTCTCAGCTCTGTGACCCTCTCTTTCCCCTACCTCCAAATTTCCTGGGGACTCTGAGACCCGTGTTTAGCTTTTACATTGGTTATGGGTGGATATTCAAAGGGGCTTCCATGTCTGTGGCTAACAAACAGGATGGGTGGGAAGGAAGGGCATAGACTAGGATGGAAGGAGCCAAGTCTGAAGAATGTTCTGGAAAGCCAGGGAGGAAAAGCATGAATGGGAAGAGAGAATGGGAAGTGTCATAGAGATGTGTATTCCCAGGGCAGAGTAGCCTAGGCTCACACTGTCTCCTTGCCACTATTGCCAAATGGTGGACTGTGCCCTGGATTTCCAGGCAAGTCCTCCATGTGAAGACAAAAGTAAATGAACAAGAAATTAGGGCAAAAATTCTGTGCTAGGAAGCATCTAAATTGCAGATACCTTAAGAAAACAGGTGCTGGTGAGGCGCAGACACTATCTTCCTCAAAGAAATTTTGGATACAGAAAATTCTGTTGCAGTTCCAGGGTGGGGGTAGAGGGAGGTGTTCTGCATATGCAAGCAATGCCGCAGACACCAGCCAGGTGCAGCAGAAGGGGCCACATGCTGTGGCACAAGGAGAGGCCAGCTGTCCCCAAGACTGACCGTCTGTTGTGGTTTGAGCTTGACTCTCCTCTGCTTGTGTTTTTGATTAGACAGAGAAGTTTGGGCTGCTCTTGCTGCCCCTCTAGGAACACGCAGAGTCAACACTGGACCGTCTACCTTGCAGACATGTCTTCCTTCCTCGGGGGATTGCCATTTGGGTGCTTCAAGGTGGGAAGGCAGCTCTTCCTCACTCTACCCAATGTTTCTACCTCTGCCCTCTAACTACCCACAGTAACTCTGCCTCCTCCAGTTACGTAACAGTGGGGACAAGGAGTCAATGTGTGTCTCCGGAGGAGCCCCACTATTCAAGAAGCCTTTGGGCCAAATAGCCACTATCTTCTTTTTTTTTTTTTTTTTTTTAAAGATTTTATTTATTTATCAGAGAGAGAGAGGGGGAGAGAGCGAGCACAGGCAGACAGAATGGCAGGCAGAGGCAGAGGGAGAAGCAGGCTCCCTGCTGAGCAAGGAGCCTGATGTGGGACAAGGAGCCTGATATGGGACTCGATCCCAGGATGCTGGGATCATGACCTGAGCCGAAGGCAGCTGCTTAACCAACTGAGCCACCCAGGCGTCTCCACTATCTTCTTTTTTGTAGATACAAAATTCTCAAGAGTTCTCCACTGTGTGTGGTCACCGTGCAAGATACATGGGCATGCATGTGGGTAGAACAGGACCGGATCCCCAAACAAATACCACCATTGTCTTCCTGGCCCCATTTACCCTTTTTATTACACTGAGAGAAAGTGATATTGGTACCAAGGAACACCAATGCCATGCTCTAGGAGATGACCAGATTTTAAGCAATGACCTTGCACCAGCACATCAGGTCTGAGTGGTATATACTCTTTTGCCCAGGGAGCACCATGGAGCTAGTAATTCATAACAGGCACACTGCTATTTGTCCTGCAATTTTTGACCTGACTTACCAGCTTCTCTGGAGAGCAACCCCTTCCACTCAGCTGCATTCCCCTGGCTGGGCTCCAACCATTCCCACTCATGGACCATAACTAGTGTGGCAGAGACTTTGCGCCCACATGGGAGCATCTTTCTGAGTAGAAGGCATGGCTCATCTTGCTCTCATAGCTGTTTCTTACCACCTGAATTACCCTGCTTATTCCTTCTGTTCTACAGAAGCTGTGTGGGCTAATTCTACTGGCATGTGATTGGGTTGAAAAATGAGTGCACAGAAAGCTGGATTCCAATCCTATGGAAAGAATGCCTTTTTTTTTTTTTTTTTTTAACCTGGTATGTTAGGTTGGTCCATATCTCCCTTGGTTCTCTTGCTTCCCTACAGTTGGTTTTGCTTGTGTCCACACAACATCTCACAAGGCAGGTGAAGATGGTGGCAAGAGAGATGCATTCTCAGTGCAGAAGGTGAACGTCCCAGTATACTTTGCCCTATCCTGTGGCAAAGAGAGGCTCAGCCAAGTGGGCAGCTGAGACCCACTTCAGGGGCTTCAGGCTTTCTGATGATTTGGCAAAGTTCCTCTTTAGAAAAGATTTCTGGAGGTTTAGATGGCTCAACAGTTATTTACTGGCTATCTGCCACATGTTGGGCTCTCAGGTTGAGGCTGGCATGATTCCTGCCCTTAGGAAGTTTCTATAAAACTTTCTGTCTATAAAAGCAGGGGAGGCCTGGTGAGAGTCAGTGAGGCTCTGGCCTGAATACAGGTTTCGAGAACCTTGCCTTAGGCTGCTCAGGCCTCTGCACTCAAGTTTGTTATTCCACTTCTCCAAACCTTTTTCTTCTTTCACATCTTGAGGCCCTTGCTACTTTCTCTTCATCCACTCTTTTCATTGCTTTGCCATTAAAAAAAAAAAAGACTTTACTTATTTGAAAGAGAGAGGGCTTATGTGTGCATATGTGTGCACAAATGAGAGAACAAAAGCGTACATGTCAGGGTCGGGGGTGGGGAGGGCAGAGAGAGAGAGAGAAAGGGAAGCAGACTCCCCGCTGAGCAGGGAGCCCGACATAGGACTCAGTCCAAGGAACCTGGGATCTTGACCTGAGCTGAAGGCAGACACTTAACCGACTGAACCACCCGGCCATCCTTTCCTTTTGCCCTTTAACTCACTGAAAAGTCTGCTTGAATGGATAAATAGGCTGTGGCACATCCATACAATGGGATATTACTCAGAGCTGAAAAGAAATGACCCATCAAGCCATGAAAAGACACGGAAGAAGCTAAAATGCATATTTGCTAAGGGAAAGAAGGCAATCCGAAAAGGCTACATTCTGTATGATTCTGGTTATATGACATTGTGGAAAGCACACAATATAGACAGTAAAAAGCTCAGTGTCTGCTGATGGTTTGGGAGAAAGGAGGGTTGAGGGAGCTGGGATTTTAGGGCAGTGAAACTATTCCATATAACTCTGTAATGGTGGATACCTGACATTAGGTGTCGGTCAAAACCCACAGAACTGTACAACACAAAGAGTGAACCCTAATGTAAGCTACAGACTTGAATTAATACTAATGCATACATATTGGATCATCATTGTAATGAATGTAGCACACGAATGTAAGTTGTTAATTGTTAATAGCAGAGGAATTTGTAGGTAGGGAAGACTGGGAGACATTAGAACTCTATTTTCTTTGCAATTTTTCTGTAAACTTAAGACTGCTCTCAAAAAATGACATCTGTTAAAAGAAACAAAAGAAAACCCCTCAGCCCAATCCCCCAACTTGAACCTGGCAAGCTTGGGCTCCAGTGGCTCTGCATAGCTCACTGGCTGGCCTTTTCCTTGTCTTTCTACTTTCCAGCTGGATCTGGAAATGTTTCCAACTCCACATCAAGGCAATGCGTCCCTGACTCCAGCATCTTTTAGTTCCCCCTGCCCTACCCCAGTTTGCCCCTTCCCACTCCCCTAGGATGGACAGATCTGTCATATGATCATGCTAGTATATTATCATGCTAGACTTTTGATCTCTGTGCCCAGGCCCAGGGAAGTGTGCCACACTTTCCTCTTGGAATACCTGAGCTCCACGGTGGGCCTTCATGTTGGTCTTTATCTTAACACAGAATGTCCTTGACCATTTTGTATCAAAACACAGACTGTTCCCTAAGACTTTGTACAACCACTGAGATCCTAGTCATGCTTCCTGCCCCCCGCCCATTCTCAATCTCACAAGAGAAAGTGGGGGGGGAATCAAAATTGACAAAGAAAGGTGAAAGTCACCAAGGCTCACCTGTGACATTCCTGCTGCCTGTCTCACATTTCTGGCTGGAGCTTGCCACATCTTTGTTACGAGCCTTAGAGACAAGTGTTCTGAGATGCCATCCTCCCCTACATTTCCTACATGGATAAGGAGAATGTTGGGACTCTAACCTGTCATCCTTTTACAACCTGGGAAAAGGTACAACCCACTGTTAATAATTTATCTACATATTAAAGTACAGAGGTTTGTAATCATTGCTCAGTAATGGGGATAGGGCAGGTAAGAAAACCTGCTGCTGAAAAACATGAGGGCTTTTGTTTCAGCTCGTTCCAAGGGTCAGAGCATGGGGTCAGGGGAAGGCTTGCTCACCTATGTCTACTGGGTTTGGCTGGCTCCGGGGTTGGGAGAAGACCTTTGTCTTTCACAGGCTCTAAGCAAAAGGTAAAGTTGATTTTTAAAGGGAAAATATTAATATTAATATAAAGTTCCCAGAAAAAGCAGCCCATCAACTCCTGTGAAATACAGATGCTGAAAAAGAACAAGAGAATTGTTCTTTCAGATAGCATACTCAACAGTCCTATACTGAGCCTGGCAAGCTGAGAAGTCTGAACTTAATCCTGTAGACAGGGAGGAGCCACTAAGCTTCTGGGGAGGTGCCAAGAGTAGGACAGGATAAAAGGAAAGGAAGCGAAGAGAGGAACTTAAATAGAGAAAAAGCAAAAAGAGTGAGAGAACAGTCCTCTCTTAAGGTTCTCCCTCACGTGCTGTCTGCCTGTTCAGAAACTGGACACACATGCAGAACGGGCAGCTCTTATAGGGGCAAGCAAATTTTGGGTTACTTAAGGCTCACTGAAACTCTTTTAAGAGTTCTCCAAAGCCTGACTCCCTGAGGAGAAGCACTTCTTGGACCCTTGCTCCTCCTACCTTATCACTTCTTCCCACCAGAAGAAGCCAGTAAGGGGGGCAGTTCCCCACAGCAGAAGCTAATTGGGGCAAGGGACATCTTCCCTGAGTTTCAGAATCCTCACTGACTGTGAGGGTCCACCCTAGACTCAACTCCCCAGGTTTTGCAATAGTACCATCTGTCATTCACTTTATAGCGCTAGAACCCTGCTGCACAGTATGTGCTCAATAAACACTAGGTGAAGAAATAGGTGTATAAAATTGGAGCCACAGCTTCAGGATAATCTCTTTCGAACTGACTATGCCAACCATTTTCTTCTGGAACATCCCACCCCTTGTACTCTGTTTGCATTAAGGATTACAGCAGTAAGGATTACAGTGTGGAAGTGGTGGTATGAAAGCCATAGATTTCTTTTCTATTGCCTCCTCCAGCATGAGAAAGTGCCCAGGGCATAGCAAACTGTTACACCTTTGGAAGAATGTCTACAAGTTTTCTGAAGAAGACATGCCAGAGTTGTGGGACACATTTATCAATTCCCTGGATCTTTGAAGGAAAAATAGGAAAGAGAAGAAGTCAACTAAGTTTTGCTTATCAGAATAGAAGTGTTCAATGTATTCATGGCTCTGGCCCCCCAAAGAAACCATTGCAATGGCAGTTAGGAGAAGAGAAGTCCTCTTATTCCTTTGAGGAGGTTGTCAAACTCCTTAGTTGGAATTCTTTATGAAGTCTCATTCTGAAATGTGACAGGGGTCTGGCCTTGGAAAGAAGGTGAAGGAGTCTTGCTTGGCAGAGGGTAGTACTATCTGCCAGGGGGATAGTAGAAAAGTGAATAAAGGGTAGAGTGTAGGTGGGATCTCCATGAACAAAAGCAGAACAAACCTCACCTAGCAGGCTTGTCTCCTCAAGAGGATTGCTTCTCTTGAAATAATCTTCCTCACTCCCTGGGCTAAGGCATGGAGACCACTGCACAGGAAGGAGGGCAGGGCATGGAGCTCCTGATCAGGAGCCTCAAGAGCAGCCTAAAGCCACTGGCAAAGAGACTCCAGTGTGTTTGCAAATGGACTAAGTGGGGACCAATCAAGCCCTTTCCAAGGGAATGTGTCTTGGGGGTAAGGATGTGGAGGTCTTTGGGCACCACTTTCCTCTATGACCCCAACTTTTTCTTACCCAAGGTAAATCATTTTGCCAAGAACTTTAGTCATGAAGAGAAATAAGTCACACATGGGAAAGGAAGAGGGTGAGGTCAGCTCTCCCCTTGTGCTTTGCTCTAGGAACTGGAGAGATTCACAGACTCAATGGAAGTGTTTAAAGATACAATCAATTCTTCACTCTTCTCTTTTCTGTCTTTGAACACCACTTAGTGAGAGGGCCGAGTCCTCCTCCTCTGGCTGCTTCCCCAAACCCTGGGCTTCACTGTGGCCTGGCTTCCTCCTGGCTCAGATCTGGGACTAAAGATGGGGCTAGGGCCCAGGTTGAGTTTGTATCCTTGCTTCCCCATTCAGCTCAGCTTCCTACTATCCCTCCCGACCACCATGACTGCTGGTCCTCTCATCCCAGCCATTCAGTCCTGAGGCTGGACAGAAGGACCTACAGGGTGTAAATGTGGATGGCGGCTGGAGGTAGACCAGTGCGCTAACCCTGCAGCATCCACGAGAGACAATTCTGAGGCTGGGCTGAGACCCACCCCCTTCAGGAAGCTTCTGCCACCAGTAAGTGCTGCTCTGAGCACACATCTTTGTTCAATTGTGTACTGGAACAAAGGTACCAGAATCCAAGGCTCAGGGCTTTCTTACCACTTGGGTTTGCCAACTTGGATCTACATCAGCCCCTGGGGATGCTCCTTGGGCATGTAAAAGCATGCGGACAAGACGGGCAAGCAGAGGAGCCCTGCCCTGACAGTTGTGCAGCTGTTTTGGGCGTTGCAGTGGAAAGGCATATGGAACCGTTTCTCTAGCCAGCCCTTCAATTCCTCTTACAACATCCTTCGCACCCCCTCCCCCAGCTCCCCAGCGACGGAGCAGTTTTCTGGGTAGCCCAGATCCACTTAAGGAATTTGTCAATGGTGCTGACAAATTGTATACTCACCCTGGATTCATCTCAGGGCCCCTCTGAGAGCAGGAGGGTTGAGAAAACCTTATCCCAGAGAAGGATTCCCTTTTCCTGATCATACCTGCCAAAGTACCCAAACAGAATCATTTATTATTCGTGCATGGTTCCATGGAGCCCCTAGGGAGGCTACAAAGCTGATAACCTGGCATCAGACAGAAGGCATGTTTCTGCAGGATGCTTACAGAAGTCTCTCTATCTTACAGAACAGACAATGGCATTTTTATCTCCTCTTTGCCTTGTTCCTTTCTCAAAGACAAGGCAGGAATTTTGACTCTAATTTCCCTGTCCCTATTGAGTAATTGGCCATTTAATCTTAATTTATTCTATTCTTTTTTTTTTCTTTTAAAGATTTATTGAGAGAGAATGAGAGAGAGAAAAAGAGAGCATGGCAGAGAGGAGTGGAGGGGAGGGAGAGAGAATCTTAAGCACGACACGAGGCTTGATCCCAGGATCCTGAGACCACCACCTGAGATGAAATCAAGACTGCTAAACCCACTGCACCATCCAGGTGCCCTGGTTTATTTTATTCTCTGTTATTTGTGATTAAGGAGGGGACAGCTGTTCTCTAAACAGAAAATATGCTGGCTGTTGAAAGAAACATTTTTCTGGTTTCTTGCTTTGTTTTTATTCCTAAATTCCACCACTTGGGTCTTTGTTCTCTCCTTCCCCTCCCTTTCTTTACGACTAAAAAGCATGTAACACCTATCTGGTTTAGGTTCTAAAATCAGTCACTTAGACTGTGTTTACCGCAGCTCTGATGGCATTGTCCTCAGTGAGCTGCAGACACTCTACAAGTAAGCTCATAGTCCAATGAGCCTGCCACTTCCCCAGCCTGCTGATCTGTCCTTCCTTGAACTCTTTGACCCTAAACAACCACCACCATTTCAATAACAGCAAAGTTCAAAGGAGCTAATTACGTGTCCTCTGCCTGTGAGGTCAGCTGGCTGTCCCCAATAGGCTGGATTTCTGGTTCTCCAGAGCTGGCCACAGAGAAAGCAGAGGCAGTCCCTTTGCAGGAAACCCCAGGGTCAGAGGGAATGGGGCTTCTTTTCTCTGAAGCAGGACCCCCTGACTCCCCCCTCCCCTTTCCTTACACCTCCAGCCAGGCTGCATGACTTGGGGACATAAGCAGCTTAAGATTTCTCAGAGGTGAAAATGGTTACATTTATGAGACAAATAACATATCTGGTTGAAAACGTTATTTTCTGAAAGGAAGAGTTGTGATCTACTTTGTGATTCTATATGAGGTAAAAATTTCCAGCAATTTCCTGTGAATCTGGTAAGGACAGAAAGGTTTTTAAGACATCATTCTTCCAGCTGTATGTTTACCTTAAAGGGAGTGAAATTTAGGAAACTTCTAAAATATTGTCTAAAAACCTTCCTTCAAATGTTGAAAATTGAAACAAACAAACAAACAAACAAACAACAAGTTGTCCAACACATATTCTTTCCCTTTATACTTTGTCCTTTATAGCTCTTTAAATAAAATCTGGTTATTACATGAGCAACAGTAACCACATAGCTTATTTTGATATTCCCAAATAAGGTGCTGTAGACCTGTAAAGGAGACTGAAAACTAGTATTTGGCATACTTCAATTCCTGCTATATTTTGTAGCTTCCTCAATTGTCATAAATTCCAAATCTGTACTCTAAGGCAGCAAAATTTCCAAAAACATTTTATCTGTCATTGCAACTAAATAGAAACCCAGGACTGAACGAATAGAAGAAAAACAAAGGCTTTGATAAAGTCCTCCCCCTCCTCCCCGCAAAAAAAAATGTAGAGACAGAGGGCAGTGGTCCTGCTCCAGACCCAGTCCAAAGCGCGGGTGTGAATTTCAGAAAATGCAGTTTCTTTCCTGCAAGCATGGTCCTTTAAGCCCTGAATGGTTCTGATGACTGGCAAGAAGGGGGGGCTGCCGGGGAGGAGGGGCAGGAAACTGGGAACTTGAGTAGTTGCTGAGGTGACAGGGGATGGATGACACGACAGGAAGACCAGCATAAAACTTACTAGCTCTAGAAGTATTTCTCCCAGAAGCTCACTTTTTTCCATTGGAAATTGGGGATAAAAATACTTCACAGGGCAGTCGGGAGAAATAATATATTAATGCACCATCCCATAGGAGGCAATAGGTAAATGGCAATGGTCATGGTGGTCAACAACCCTGGACACAAGAGTAATTCAGTTCTTGGCTTTGGCCACAAGTTGCCCCAGGTTCTTCCATCTGAAAGCCATACTTGCTCCAGGGTAAGAGAAGACTGTAAGTCATTCTCAGAATATAAACACCCTCCAGGCAGTGACTGATAATGTAATTTGTTGACTGACAATGGTTTTGCCCAGAAGAGGAAGAGACTGCTCAAAAATATACTGTTTTGGGGAAGAGTGGGTGGCTCAGTCGGTTAAACATCTGCTTTCAGCTTGGGTCATGATCCCGGGGTCCTGGGATCAAGTCCCACATTGGTTGGGGGGGTGTCTTTGTTTCCCTCTGCCACTTCCCCTGCTTGCGCTCTCTCTCTGTCAAATAAATAAATAAAATCTTTGAAAAAAATACACTGTTTGTAGAGGGTAGCTTAATCTCACTCAATAAATTTTCATACTACAAGGACACGGAGATACTCTTATGGACACACTCTCTGAGAATGAAACTCTTCTTAACCAAGCTTGATCTGCAGCTATGGAGGGAACACGGGACTGAAGGAAGAGCCCAGACTTTCCAGCAGTGCTCTGACACATCAGGACACTGGGGGTACAGTCACAATTCCAACACTAAAAATGATACCTTCTCTTTGTACAGACTCTCCAGCTTCCAGAGACTCTAGGCTTGTCTGGCCTGACTGGGGATCCTCCTCTCTGAGACATCAGGCCAAACAGTACTAGCCCCATTTTATAATAAACAAACAGTCCAAAGAGTCAACAGCTTTGTCAGAGATCACACAGAGGAATAGCACTGTTATCCCTCTGTTAGGGATACTGTTAGGGCAGAGTTACAACTTGGATTCAGATTTTTCAGATCTTTTATCCTTCTTACTCAGGATTCTGTTCACAAGGCCCTGTTGTTTTGTTTTGTTTTGTTTGTTGTTTTTATTTTTTGTTTGTTTTTGTTTTTTTCCTTCCCTCAAATTTTTGCTTTATGGATCTAGAAAATTCCATGGTTCAATACCTGGGGATGAATTCTGTCTCCATCAACCCATGTACCTTTGAGCAAGTCACTTCTGCTATATAAAACTGAGTTTTTTCTTTCAGTGGGGATGAAGATAGTGGCCCTCAAAAATTATGAAAGGGTAGAAGCAATATGGTACCTGAAGTTATTAATATGGTATCTAGCACACGGTAAATGTTAAAAAGTCGATCCTTAATTTTACTCTTGTTGTTGCTATTTATCCTTCCAGGCTTGGGTTCTTTCCATGAAAATTGGAAGGCAGCCATGAAGGAGAAAGAAGAGGCTTGCATATGGCATGTGTCAGAAGACCTGTGCCCAAGCCCTGGCCTGGCTGCTGCTTAGCCGCATGGCTAAAGAGAACACCACTTCACCATTTTGCCTTACTCTCTTCATCTCTGAAAAACGAGACTGATAATACATGCCTTCTGGAGTGTCTGTGAGAGTGGAATGAAAAATAAATCCCTGGAAGTATTCTGCAAAGCCAAAGTGATGTGCAAGAGTGGGCAGAAATCCCTCTACTGGAAACCTTCTCTCCCTCATGTCCCATGTTTTCACAATGAAGTATGTTGCCAAAGAATCTTTTATCTCACGAGAGCGGCAAAAAAACATGGATCCATCTTCTATGACTCAGGGAAACTGCATTAAGCAGAGGTCGAAGTTTAATCACTCACCCTCCTGGTGCCATCTTCAGAATCCATAATGAAAGGGGCCTAAGTATACCAAACACTGCTTTGGGGCAAGGGGATAAAATGAAAGGGAAGAAGTAAAAATTCAGCTGGACAAGAAAAATAAAGGTGGAATTTTCACCTGTTGGGACAGGTCAGCTTTTTGAGGGCAGCCTAATAGAGAAAAAAAAAAAGCATGTGACACTGATCCATGCTTGCCTAAGTTCAAAGCTTGGAGAATGACTAATGAGTACTGCAAACGAAACTTTATGGCAAGAGAGAATAACCTGTGTTGGCTTGGAACACAGACTAGCCTTAGGGAGTGGGCTTATATGATTTAGTGTCTACCGAGATGCCTCAGAGACATTAGCAGTTCTAAGATGACACTCAGTTCTTAGTGAAACCACTGGTTTGGGGAAACACAGTCCAGTGCCTTGCAAAACCATGATCTTATAGAAATACGTAGTTGATCCTTGAGTGAGATTTCTTATACAAAACCAAAGCAGAAAGAGGTTCAGGGACGCCTGCGTGGCTCAGTCATTGAGCAACTGACTCTTGGTTTCGGCTCAGGTTATGATCTCATGGGTCGTGGAATTGACCTCAGGGAGTCTGCTTGAAGACTCTCTTCCTCTCCCATTCCCCTTTCTCTTTCTCTCTCTAAAATAAAATAAATTAAAAATAAAGAGAGAGAGAAAGAAAAAGATTGACTCCTTATTTCCAAGTAGAGGACTCTGAATCCTTTTTTGGGCTCTCTGGCAGGGTCTAACCAAACAACCATCCCTGCCTCCACAACACAACAGGCAAACAAACCAATTCTCCGTTCAGTCTAGCAGTTATCTCTGCTTTCTACAGCTTCCCTAAGGCAATAGAAGCTGGGGCCAGATTTATAAATGCGTCTGAGAAATTTATCATGTGACTCAGGCATTTATGGAGGGAAGTCTTGTTTGGCCACCCCTACACATTTATCTTGCTACTTCTATGTTAATCCCGGCAGCATCACATTACCTGAGATTTGCCCTGTTGTCAGGATGCTTTGACTTGTAGCTGTCTCATCAGACGTAAGCTGTGCATAGCCTCCTTTTGCTCTAACCCAAGACTGGAAAAGTGCTAACATGACAACTCAATTTAACATGTGCTTCTTAAATATTAACTACATGTGAGGAGGGGAAATCTTAGACCAGGAATGACGCAGTCTAACAGCAAAACAAAAGATAAGATCTCTCCATAGAAAGCTATCCAAATCTCTCAGTGCCCCTCCCTTCTGTAGTTTTTGTTGTAATTAAAACTGAACAAAATAGCCACACATAAAATAAAGGACTCTCTTCAAAGGGCCATTACCAAACAAGCCTCAGAAGCAGGAGAATGTGGGAAGATCCTGGGCCCATGTTTTTTCATCTGTACTATAATCAAAGAAACACCTCTTATGATCTATCCTATAAACATGGTCAGAGGATTAAGGAAATGCTGTTATAGGTATTTGCCATATGCATATTCCATTTGCATATACACACAGATACATAGATCTACATATCTATATATAGGTATATAATATATAAATATATAACATAGGTATATAATATCTATATGCTCAACATATATTAAAATTTCAGAGATATAAGAATGAACATGAAGATGATAATGATTTCCAATGATTTCCAAAACATGGACTGAGTATCCTTTCCATATGGAAAGGGTGAGTATGATAAAATGGAATACTAATGTCTTTGTGCAGGCCAGTATTGCAAATTATTTCATAACACTTTAGAGCTGGAGAAACCTTCGTAGGCCAGTCTAGCTCAGCCTCAGACATCATGCTTTTATTCCAGCTTAGCATCACCCTCCGACAGTTATTCGATCTCTGCTCAAACACATCTGGGTAGATGGAGATCACTACTTCGCATAGTAGTTGCAGGGTATCATAGGGAAAGGTCTCCAATGTAACCATGGTTTGACTTAGGATTTTCCCAATTTAAGGTGATATTAAAGCAATATGCATTTAGTAGAAATCATACTTTGGACTGTGATTTTTGATCTTTTCCTGGGCGAGGGATATGTGGAAAGAGCCTTTCTGGTGATATTGAGCAGTGGCAAAGAGCCATTATGAGAGTGAACAAATGGTGCACTTACAACCTTCTGTCTACAGACAACCATGCTATTTTCCCTTTCAGTACAATATCACATAGATTACATAAGAGTCAACCCTTCATTATAAAACAATCTTTGTGTTAGATGATCTGGACCAACTGGAAGCTCATGGAAGTGTTCTGAGCACATTATAGCCTAAGCAATAATGTTCGATACGTTAGGTGTCCTAAATGTATTTTCAACTTAACAATATTTTCAACTGACCATGGGTGCACTGGGACATGGCTTCACTGTAAGTCGAGGAAGTTCTGTACTAGTAAATTGAAAGCTTTTCTTTGCACTCATAGATATGTCCTGCTCTAACAGTGCCCACTGTACTGGTTCTGTGTTTCGGAGGAATTCTGCCTCCTCCACATAATGGATCTTTGATGTTAAACTTCCAGCAAATACTGACTCCTAATAAGGTATCAAAGGCTATAGATATTCAAAACACAGGAGGTGACTTTTAAAACCACAATATCTGAATCATATTGTGGAGTTTACTTAACATTCAAGCTTCCAAGGTAAATGATATCTTACTCCTTCGGTAAGTACAAAGTAAGAAGACAGCCTTAAGGAAGGCCTATTTGGATGTTATTAATATCATTGCATAAAGGGAAACACTTGTAGGGCCTGTCTGTCCTGGGTTAACTTCAACTTACATTTCAATTTCTTTGCCATTCTCTTCATGAATATTTAAACAAAACCAAACAACCTGTACTACTCAGGGGCAAAATCCATCTCTCTGATTTGCAGTATTTAACTTTCAAAGTCTCGGGTAGTGAGGACAGTTGCGGTGTTAGTAACGTCTCAGAGTAGCTTCCTTCTAGCACTTCACTGCTCTTAACAGGACGAGGCTGCCCAGTCCCAGATGCCTGGTTTCAAAAAGCCAGGAAAGGGCAAAGGAAAAGATACTTGGAAACATGACCAGGGGTATCTTTCATTCCTTGATCCCAAGACCTGTGTTACAGACCATTCATCCTTTCAGTTTCAAACTTAGCCAGTTATCAGACATATTCTCGAACAGAGCCTGTCCTTACCAATGCTCATTGCAGTAGAACACACAAATGCATGAAGGTCTCTAGATTCAAGGGGGATATGTGCTGTAGTTAAGGCTAGAGACTCTGAAGCCAGGTTGCCTGGGATCACCTAACTTAACTCTTTATACTTTACTTTCCTCATTTGTTAGATGGAGATAATAATAAGAAAACTCACTGATTGCTTCTGCCAGACAATTTATGTATTTGCACTCAGTGATCTTTGGTCAAATCCAGTGTGGTGGTCTTTTGCTTTTGGAGGGACGGAATGTAATCTTGCAGAGAAAACCATGCTTATGAAACAAGAGATCTGACATCAAATCTTCTACTAACAGTGACTCCCATGCATCACAAAAGAAAGCACTGAGCACAGTATTCAGCTCTTTACAGTCTGACCCAACCTGTTTTTCTCAGCTATACTTGCTGTCCTTTCCTACTTCTTCCTCGCGTGTTTTGCCCATCAGGCTACTTGCAACTGCGCCAGATCTCAGGAACATGTGACGTGCTGTTAAGTTTGCATGTGCTATTTTCTCTATAAAATCGCCTCTTTACTTTCTTCTTCTGCTTGTTCAGTAACTGCCCCCAACTGCATCCATGACTTTATCACAGCTCTTTCCTCCACCAGACTTGTGCATTTTTGAGGGTGGAAAATGGTCCCCTTTTCATCTTGGTGCCTTAGATCATATCCAGCACAAAATGGGCAAGAAATAGCAATTGGAAAATGACTGAGAGATTAAATGCATATCTTTTAGGTAATTCTTTTAAGAAGGATGGTCATAATATGACTTGTTTCCACTTTAGAAAAATATGTCAGGGCATCTGTTTGAAAGCAAACTAATAATACAAGATATATTAACAAAATACACGATACGAAAGCAATATAGCCTAGGTCATTCCTCTGCTCCTGTGAAAGCTGACAATTATTTTAGGTGACTCTGAAACTGTCAGTGGAAATTCCTCCTTTAATGAATTCCAATAAGGGATGTTGTATAATGACCCTAACTCCTGGCCTCGTTCTTAAACACGTTACAAATCCCTGACGGTGTCTCGGTGTCAGCTGTGTTCTTGGTAGATTTTGCTCCATAGTGGGAAGGAAGATGATCTGAGCCCACACCACATCTTTCATCTGGCTTTGGAAGGAACACCAATTACCAATTACCAGGTTACCTTGTTGATGTGTTGCCTCAAATGCGCCTCTGTTTGAGAACAATCCTTTCAGAAAGACTGAGCTGTTCTTCTCTACAGGCAGTAGAAAAGTGAATGGAGTCTAGTGCTACGGAAGTTGGGCTCCTGGCAAAATATAGTTAAAAAAATCCTTTAGCTATCTAACATGTGGTTATGCCAGGGGGACAGTAGCTGCAGGAGATGCCACGCTCAGTAAGACATTCTGCTGAGTGTGTACTAACAAGACCCACTGGATGGAAGAAAAGAAATGATGAACCAAGATTTCTTGAGTTCCTACCATGACCAGGGTCATTCCATTGGGTCTGAAATCATCACAAGGGGGCAGACAGCACCCTGTCATGCCAAAACTTTGGATTCAACATGTCTGCCCATTTGTGGTCTGAAGTATTATCCACCACTCATGGCATAAAAGGGAGTAGAAATCTACTAAGTGATGGTTCAGTGGCTATTAGTACAGATCTCATGGGGATCTGTGCTAGTCTAACACAGCTTTGCTAAGAACTTATCATACATATGTTTAAAGAGACCAGTAATTCATAACGGAGCAAGAAAAGCATTAGTGGGGCTACCTTACTTCTTGAATAGGGTTTCTTAATAACAAAGATCCTTTTGTCATCTAGTGGACAAACATAGGAATTTTGAGTCTTTATCAAAAGCTCAGAATTACTGTGCTAAATATTTTGAGCAGGTAGTTGATCTTTTTCTCCTTGAACCTTTATCTTTGTTTGGTATCCTTGGGGTTGCAAATTAAGATTGAGAAAGTCAAGACTGATGTTTCTCTTTTTATTTATTTATTTATTTATTTATTTATTTATTTATTTATTTATTTTTGAGAGTCATGAAGAGAACAATCTAGCTCTTATTTTTATTGGTGGTGATAAGAAAAATCAAGGGCAGGGACGTATGTGTTTCTTAGAAGCACTGTTTTATGGGGCATTGTTTTCATGGTACTTTAGGGAATATATTTCCAAGGCTAATTGTGTGAAACTTTTCTCTCAAATGAAGATTATAATTTACCTTTGTTGCTTCACTTCTTCATTAGAAAAGGATCCTGTGTATAACACATACTTACCTATGATGATAAAATAATTAATAGCTATGTTTTGAATCCTATGGCTAGGATAAGTCTATTTCCTGAGGAAGCAGAGTTTGTGATTTTCATTGCATGCAGCAGAGGGTTCCTACAGGATGCCTTGAGAACTGCACTGAAGCCTCAGTCTTAGTTCCTGTATTATTTAGTGTTATTCTTCAAAGACTCTCACCTCACTAGTCTTAGTACCCCCAGATAACAATGTAATATAATTCCAAAGTCAAGAGCTTTCTTGAGAGACAACAAATATAATCCTAAGAGAAAAAATAGATTATTTTTATTTATTTTCCAGAGAAAGAGAGAAGGAAAGGACAAGGAGGGGGAGCAGCAGTCAGAGAGAAGCAGGCTTCCTGCTGAGCAAGGAGCCTGATGCAAAACTCGAGTCCAGGACCATGGGATCATGATTTGGGCTGAAGGCAGACGCGCTTAATGACTGAATCACCTAGGTGTCCCTCTTCAAAAGATTTTTAAACAATGTGGCTGACTCTCAAATTCCAAAGACTGGACTCACTGTCCTGCACATGGCAATGGTAGAGGTAGGAAGAAGACCTTGAATTCCCCAGTGTAAGAAATCTTGTCTTCTATAACTCTATATATCTACTTTTTAGTACAGTTCCTGATACATCCTAGGACCTCAGTAAGCATTCATTGTCTTGAATTCAGATGCTACTCAGAGATAATAATGCCACATCTTTGAAGACATACACCTAATCTTCCTTTTAAGAAAATAACAAAAATAGGATTAATTAGATTTCTGTCACCCTTCTTTCCCAGGATATTTGGTCCTCTGTGAGAGGTTTCTTTTGTTGAGATAGCACTTCAAAATGCTAAAGAATGATAGAGAATTCATCATGCAAAATAGAGAAACATGACAGTTGTTCACACAAACTTGAGCAGGATTAAGTGAGGAAGTTAGCCGAGATTCAAGGGGGAAATGTGCAGAATGATAAAATTTTAAAACTTAAAAGGACATAAGAAGACATTTATTAGATTTCTGGAAACAAGTACCTATTTTGACTACTTAAATAGACATGGGTTGGAGGAAGGAAAAGAAGAAAAGGTCTAGACAATATTAAAAAAATCAAGACCTATGGTCAGACTGTAGCCAGAAACTCCAAGGAAATGTGAGGACTAATGGGACCCCTGGCACTGAAAGGTGAATCCCATTTACTAATAAACATACAATTTGCTGCTGAAAACAAAACAAAACCTTTGGCTTAAAATAACACAGGCAGATAGTTCACTCCCTTTTTGAAAACTGTTCAGCTACCCTTTTGCTGAATGCAACCGTCTTCAACCCAGCAGAACATCCCCTCTATATCCATAAGAAAATCTCAACCTTCGGGGTGCCTGGGTGGCTCAGTGGGTTAAAGCCTCTGCCTTTGGCTCAGGGCATGGTCCCAGAGTCCTGGCATCGAGTTCCGTATCGGGCTCTTTGCTCAGCAGGAAGTCTGCTTCCTCCTCTTTCTCTTCCTGCTTCTCTGCCTACTTATAATCTTTGTCAAATGAATAAATAAATTAAATATTAAAAAAAAAAGAAAAAGAAAATCTAAACCTTCGGGAAATAGTGAATTGGGATATTACAAGAACAGGCAGTGGCACATTGGATCCTGGAATATATATCTGACAGGTAAAGACTGTGGGGGGGAAAGAGGAAGAGTCCTAGAAGAAAGGCATCTCAAAGACAATGAATTTCTGTGGTTCCTGTGTTGTGGGTAGGAGAATAGGTGGTGCAGAAGAGAAGATCTTACCTCAATACACAAAACTACACCAGTAGCATTCCTGTTAGATGCTGATAACTAGGACACGTCATTCTGCCCTCCAGCTGTGAACCAGAAAACTTATAGCCTGGTACATAACGAGCAGGTCCCAGAACACACTGCACATGCCATGTGTTCACAAATAATGGGTCCAGGTGGATTCAGTTTCATTCCTGGATGAGTAAACATGAAAAACAAATAGCACAGACAGTAGGTAAAGTATAAAACAAGGAAACTGAAACATCCTCTCAAAGACAATTTTAGAAAACCATTTCTCATTCTCAGTTGATGTAACAAAAAGACACCATGAAAGTGGACAGGTAGCTGTTATGAGATAAAAGGCTGGAGAAGACCAGGAGGATGGTAGGGAAACCAAAAAATGAATGGTATTAATATCATATTAATATGTCCACTGAAGGTAGTAAGAGGTAAGACTGACACTACAGGACACAGAATCAGATACTTCTTAAAATACAGAGGCCCTATGTTGCTCTCCTTAAAAGGAAGCAATGAGATGAGATGCTAGATACATAAAGTGAGGCACAAAATCAAATTAGGGCTATTTTATACTCATGAAAAAAGGACCAGTAATCACCATGAGATTATGCTACGTGCCTAGTGGGAGGTCTAAATGAGAGAGTGACAACGCCAGTGTCACCAGGGATACAGAGCAACCGGAACTCCTAAATTGCTGGGAGGCATGTAAAATGGCAACAAGCACTTCAGAAAACTGCTGTCAGTTTCTTAACAGGTAAATATATTCTCAGTCTTTGACCTCCAAATCCCACCCCTACAGAATTATAAAAAAAAAAAAAAAAGAAAGAAAGAAAGAAAGAAAGAAAAGAAAAGAAAGAAAAAGAATACTACGTTCATGACAAACCTAAAAAGAATGTTAATAGCCACTTTATTTATTATAGCCCTGAACTGAAAATAGCCGAGGTAACCAAAAGCAGGAAAATCTATCAACAAATCAGAGTGTATCCATACGACAGAATAGTATTCAGTAACACATGAAATGAATCAGTGACACAAGCAACAACTTGGACAATAACCATGTGCACAGAAACAGATAACCATGTAATTATCCAAGAATGCATTGTAAATATGACTACATTGCTGAAGAGATAAAATAACTCATGACAGAGAAGTGAAAGAATATAAAATATGTAACTGACCGTAACCTGAATAAAAAAATGTTTAAAAATCTAAAAAAAAATCTAAAAAACTCATGCAAGAAGTCTCATACATAGTATTATTGTTTAATTCCATTTATATGATATTCAGAACAAGCAAAAAAAATCTTAAGTGATAGAAATCAGATCAGAGGTTGCCTCTGGGTTTGGGATTCCCCAGGAAAGGGTATGAGGAAATTATGATGGGAATGTTTGCTAGGGATTGATAGGGATGTGGGTTACTCGGATATATGAGTTTGGCCAAACACATAGGGTCCTTGTATTTCATTGGATCTTAAGTTACATCTCTACAAAAAAAGCATTCAATTTTTAAGAATGTGTTTTTAAAAAGAGGATATATTATGGAGGGCACATATTGCATGGAGTACTGGGTGTGGTGCATAAACAATGAATTTTGGAACACTGGAAAAAAATCAAATCAAATCAAATTTTTTAAAAAAGAGGATAAATAAAACATAACTGAAGAAACATTCAAAAATCACAAAAGTAGTTGTGAAAATAGAAAACTTCCCAGGGCTAATGAAAGGTCTGATTCTGAAAATTGACATGATTCAGCACATTCTATTAAAATCCAAAAAAAACCTCACACCTAGATGTGTTATGACAAAATATTTGAATTAGAAAGTAAAACCTATAAGTCCCAGGGAAAAAAATTATGAAGAAACAAAAATATGAATCATCTCAGATTTTTCCACCACATGACTAAATGTAAAAGGCAAGAAAGATGTTTGAGACAAGAATTTCATACACAGTAAAATCATTCTTTATGTTCAAAGAAAACAGAGGTTTGTTTAAACAGATCAAAGGATTCAAAAAATATGATGCTCTTGCTTCACTTACAATAATCCTTTTTAAAAAAATTTTTTTCAGTGTTTCAAAATCCATTGTTTATGCACCACATCCAGTGTTCTATGCAATACATGCCCTCCATAATAACTCTTAAAGATCTCATTAGCTGCCTGAGAGATTAATTAAAATGAGTCAAAAATAAGAAATTTATAGTGTAAATGGCCATGTACACAGAAACTAGATAACCATAAAACTATCCCAGAATATATTGTAACTATGATTGCATTGCTATTAAGTAAATAAAAAAATTCATAAAGAGAAGTAAAATAATATAAAATATGTAACTGACAGTAACCTGAAAAAAATGTCAAATTATTCTTACAAATGCTAAGAAATGGTTGAAAGGAAGTAAAATGGATTGACTGTCTCATCTTTAATAGGGCTATTCAAGCATATCCTTTCATTCTGAACCTAATTATAAAAGTAGATGATCTCTATGACTTAAGTATAAAATACAGGGGCAAGTGTTTGAAAAACTTTAAATCCAATCACTCATAGAATAAAAAGAGGGTAACTGTCTTCTAAATTATTGGGAAAAGTAAAAGCAAAACCAAACCATAGTCCATGTGGCAATAGATTTAAAAAAAAAAAAAAAAAGGACAAGGGTGAACAGAAAAACTGGATCAAATAAATATTAATGTTGACTGTTATGATTGGTGTAAATTTCCAACTGAGAGAAAGTCTTCTGTGGTCAAATACATTTAAGAAATGTTGGGTTCAACTCAGTTCAGCTAGTTTCTTTATTAAAGATCTCACACCATTTATTTGTGAATATGAATTATTAATCCCTGGGAGAGAGGATTTCATTTGTAACATTTCCCATGCTTGTTTTATTAGCTCTCATTGAACATACTTTTTAAAAAATGTTAAATAACAGACATTCTTCTTAAAATTGATACTAATGATGTTCACTATTCTCACGACTATTTAATAGATGTTGGAATCAATGCTAGAAGACATCAAATAAAAATTGGAAGGGCAACTATCGGAAGGAAGAAAATTACCATTAATGGACATCATGATTACAAATTCTTATTATAAAAAAAAATTCTTATAATCAATTGAGAGTTAGTTAGACAAAAAGAAAATATATGTACATTAGTAGTTTTCTTTTAGTCCAGCAATATCAGAGAGAAGATATGGAAAAAGGTCCATTCATAAGAAAAAAACTAAAATTGTAAGATATGTAAGAATAATTCTAACAAAAAAAATAGCCTATTAGAGTAAAACTATAACATTTTAACAAGAAATGTAAGAGAAAATTCAAGTCCATGGGTAAATGTTCAATGCTTCCTAATGGGCCGACTCTATTAAAAAGATTGTCAGGGGGTACCTGGTTGGCTCAGTGGGTTAAAGCCTCTGCCTTCCACTCAGGCCATAATCTCAGGGTCCTGGGATCGAGCTTCATGTGGGGGGGGGGTGTCTCTGCTCAGCAGGGAGCCTGCTTCCCTTCCTCTCTCTCTCCGCCGACCTCTCTGCCTACTTGTGGTCTTTGTCTGTCAAATGAATAAACAAAATCTTAAAAAAAAAAAAAAAAGATTTTCAGTTTTGGGGCACCTGGGTGACTTAGTCATTAAACATCTGCCTTTGGCTCAGGTCATGATCCTGGGGTCCTGGGATGGAGCCCCATATCAGGGGTCCCTGCTCAGCTGGAAGCCTGCTTCTCCCTCTTCCACTCTCCCTGCTTGTGTTCCTTCTCTCACTGTCTCCCTCTCTGTCAAATAAATAAAATCTTTAAAAAAAAGATTGTCAGTTCTTTCATAACTGATCTACAGGCTTAACGCATTATCCAATTACCAATGAGAGATAGTATGTGTGTGTATACACACGCATATACGTACATACATATACATATATTTATAAACACACACACACACACACACATGCTTTTCTAACTTTTAAAAATCATTTTAGAGTTTACCCAGAACACACGGACGAGAGTAGATAAATTAATCTTGGAAGTGAAAAGTGATGAGAGGATACATGTCCTAACAGTTTAATTGTTTCATAAAACTCAAAACCAGTATGGTGCTGGCCCCCAAACTGACTGACATATGGCAATAAAGCTAAATTATTCTGCAGTAGACCCTAAGATATGCCTAAGAACGGAATATATAATTTATCCAGGGAAAAGGGGTGACTGATGCAGCACATTCTTTGTCCATCATCATTCTCTCTCCCTGAACTACTGTCAACAGTGGGCTCCCCAGTGCTCTTGCTCACATCCTCTACCATCACTCCCCTCCCCTCTGGCACGTACACACTCCACACTGTGGTATGCACAGGGGACATTTAGCATTTAGGTCACTGAACAAGAACCTTTGCACATACTGTTTTTCTCTGCCCCAACTGATATCACCCAGTCTCTTCATTCCAACTGACATCACCCTGTCTCTTCATCCTCAGCTAGAAAGCTGCTTCATTCCAGAAGCCTTCTCTTAACTCAGAGCCCAGATTAGGTGCCTCACGCCACCCTGTACTTCCTCTCACAGAGCTTATAATGTGCCATGTTACACATAAAGTGTAATATAATGTGCCTGGCTCCTGTCTGTCTTCCTCATTAGACTATAAGCTCTGAGAAGCCAAAGCCATCCCTGTCTTGTTCTTTTTTATTCCCAGTATGATGGTTTCTGCCTGAGACATAACATTCATGAAGTATTATTGAATAAACAGCTATCAAGGTATAACAAAGGAAAGCAGGGATAGCTTTCAAGCCATAAAAATCTACAAGTGTGTTTATCAAAAAAAAACTTTACACAGAATTAAAAGACAAAGACCAAACTGGGTAAAAACATGTATAATAAATATTATAGAAAATAGGTTAATACCCTTAAAATAGAAAGAGTTCATTTTTTAAAAATTGAGACAATATTGAGAAACAAATAGAAATCTTGATAACAGACATAAAGCGTAATTCATAAAAGAAGACATATGAAAGGTGGTAAATGTCAGAAAAAGATAATTTTGCCTAGTGATCAAAGAAATGAAAGTTAATATTATTTTAGACTTATCAAATTGGCAAACTCAGTAAATTCCTATGAGGGAATGTTAGGACGGCTTCAAAAACATGTTTTCAGAAACATATAATTGATTATCATGTAACATTAAGTTTTAAAAAGAAGTTTTGAAAAAATATATATTATTATATATATTAATTAATATATTATATAAATTAATTGATATTATATATATTAATGAGAGAGGGAAAATTTACCATTATGTAAACAGTAATTTTTTCTAGGTGGTAGGATATGGGTGATAACAATTTTCTTTATTTCATTCTATAATGCCAGAAAAAAGTAATTAAAATTTTAAGCCCATATAAAATTTCATTTTTCTAACCATTCACTGACTCCTCGCATACTCTATGATATGCTGAACTGCAAACATTTATATTTTTATGAAAAATTACCTTATTTTATCTCCTTAATGTATCAAATAAAATCAGACTTTCTCAGACTCCAATGATCTTAAAATATTTCTTTTCCCGGGGCAAATTTGATTGGCTCTATTTCCTCATTATACTGTAAGCTCTGCATGGGAAGAGACCATTCTGCTCACTATTATTTCTCCAGCCCTTGGCATAGTTTCAAAAATTGGAAGGGGAGGTGAACCATGAGAGACTATGGATTCTGAAAAACAATCTGAGGGGTTTGAAGGGTCGGTGGTGGGAGGTTGGGGGAACCAGGTGGTGAGTGTTAGAGAGGGCACGGATTGCATGGAGCACTGCGTGCGGTGCATAAACAATGAATACTGTTATGCTGAAAATAAATAAAAAAAATACAAGATATAAAAAAATAGTTTGATATATTTGTATCATGAATTTTGCAGAGTTACTCGCAAGGATAATTATGATAAATTTTAATTTGAATGTTGGCACATAACTTTTTCTTTTCTTCCAGTTCGGGGATCGATCTCACAACCCTGAGATCATGACCTGAACTGAAATCAAGGGTCAAAAGGTTAACCAACTGAGCCACTCAGATGTCCCTGCACAAGCCTTCTAAAGACGACACAGTCCCTCTATAACTGATCTCACTAACCAGGTTAACTTTTCCCACTCAGTCAGGAGGGCAGAGGAGAGAATTCAATGCAAAAGTAGATGTTCCCAGATTAGTAGTGTAGTCCTGTCAGGGCAGCAGAGCTCATTCCAGAGCTGTTTGGCCCATTGTGCTGAAGTTATGTCCCAAATTTCTCCCCTCATAGAAATGTCATTTGTGTAAACTCTGCTTGGTTGGTTTCCATCACAGACTAGCTTTTACCAGAGCTCCTCACTTTAAATTTCTACAGGATGTTAGCTTTGCTTTCACGCTTTCAACCCTCCAGAAAGCTTAAGTGTGGTCCACAGCTAAGATTTAAAGGGATTATGGAATGCATCAGTAGTCAGTTCAGAGTGTTTTGCAAGAGCCAACGTTTCCTTTTCATGTGATCCACTTTGCTCTTCCAAAAAATCCTCTGGGTTTTCACTTTTTTTTTTTTTCTTACTTTGTTTACTGCTTGCTGCAGGCAAAAGGTACAACTGGGCAGCTTTAGGAAGAGATGATGTGACCAAGCTGAAACCCTCCGATCCAGTCTAGTCACTACACTACAAGGACCCCCCAAAGCCCAAAGAGACTCAGTGATGGAGGTGTATAGTGAACAAGGATATGAGGGAGGAGGACATTGAAGGACAAATAATGAAGATTACAACAATTCAGTCTACCAAGATATAAAGCTATCACAGGATATGGTTGATAGCAAGAGACATAGGGCTAAGGTAAAAAGATTTATTCCCAATACAGTAAATACCTAAAATCTCTTTGCATCAGAAAGAGTTAAGGAAGGGGAAAAGGGGGACGCCTGGGTGGCTCAGTTGGTTGAGCGGCTGCCTTCGGCTCGGGTCATGATCCCAGCATCCTGGGATCGAGTCCCACATCGGGCTCTCTGCTCAGCGGGGAGCCTGCTTCTCCCTCTGCCTCTGCCTGCCATTCTGTCTGCCTGTGCTCGCTCTCTCTGACAAATAAATAAATAAAATCTTTAAAAAAAAAAAAGGGGAAGAGGATTTACTACATTATCCATTAGACAGTTAAGAGACTTGTTAGCTCAAGTCGTGTTTGTTACTGACTACAAATATTGATAGAATAAACAAAGATTTTTTTTTTTTGTTTAAAGATTTTATTTATCTATTTGACAGACAGAGATCACAAGTAGGCAAAGAGGCAGGCAGAGAGAGAGAGAGGAAGAGAAGCAGGCTCCCTGCTGAGCAGAGAGCCCGACATGGGGCTCGATCCCAGGACCCTGGGATCATGACCCGAGCCGAAGGCAGAGGCTTTAACCCACTGAGCCACCCAGGTGCCCCCAAAGATTTTTAAAAATTCACATATGACCACATATTTATGATGTAATATTATTTAAATATTAATAAAACAAACAAAAATTTAGATACAATCACATCTGGTGTGACATCAGTTTCATAATGTATTATATAACATTAACTAAAACATTAATATATTAAACAGAATTTAGTCTGAATTAAATGTGTGTTATGACAACAGATGGACGTTGAGGCACCAAGAGAGTTCAGAACAGGGGTCAGCAAAATAAAGCTCATGGGCCAAATCTGACCCCTTGACTATTTTTGATAATGAAGTTTTATTGAAAATTGATCTCTCTTCTGAGAGTAGTGCCCAGAATATTGAGACCATTGTTAAGGCTGGAGCTTGTAGTTGAATGTAGTTCCCATGTGACAAACTGATACCAGCTGGAAGGCAAAGAGTTGTTATTTTGGGGTTGGCAATATTAAAATCCTTTCCTATTTTCTAAAGCATCAAATCCCTTAGAGAATTGAAATTTTCTGTCAAAACCAAGGGGAAAACCATCATGAACCAGCAGTTCATGATGAAGATCTTGACTTTGAGACATGATGTTTGAGCACTTCATGCACAGAACTAGGGCTCTGACTCAGTCCCCAAGTCCAAGTATGAGATTCATTAAGGTGATTTCATTTTTAACCATCATCATCAATAATCAGTGTCATCCTTCCTCTCCCACTGAATGTCTGCCATGTCTGGGCAAATTCACCCACAAAATAGAGGTCTCCATAGCTCCTGCCTACCTGCACAGAAGAAAGATTCCTGGAGAAGCTTAATGCTTTGCCTCTGAATAATGTCCTAGGTCTTTGGATAATCAGAGCTACCTATCACATTGTATGATAATCATGTCCTATTGGAAATTCATTGCTTCCAAAGTGAAAAGTTCCCAGTCAATGTCCACTTTTGTAAAGTGGGTCTCCATGAAATACCACTGTGGGAACTGGTTTTGCATTTGACCTATTCTTAGTTTCCCGAGAACTTTGTTGAGAATCCATAAGCATTCCTTATGTTCCACTTGAAGATTTCCCTAAGCCGCCATATGTGATTTTGATTTTTAAAGAAACCCACAACCTTTCATGTGGTTACACAGACATTGTGCCCTAGGTTTCCAAGTATTCCTCTTGCACATTACTGATTCTCAGTAGTGAGAATCAGGATATTACTGATTCTCACCTTAACAATACAACACAGGATATTTGGAGCCCCTGTTACTGCTGTTTCTATACCTGCTTTAGTTTTGCAGATTTTTGCTGTTGGATTCTTACTACACACTTTGTTCACAAACTGAAGTGTCCTTTTCATACCATCAGACACAACTGTGTTCAAGGAATTAGAAATATATGGAAAGAATAAAAATGAAACTGAAAACAACAACAAGCATCTAAACCTAATTGTTTCTTCTGGTGCAGTCCACAAACTAGTGCCACACAACCACCAAATCTGAGGCTCCCACCGTGGGACCACAGGAAAGCAGGCAGTTTTCGCCCTTGTAATTGTTGGGTTTTCCACAAAACCCGTTATCATTTCATCTCTCACAAATGGAAACAGACATGCTTTGTTAGGTTGGTTTTTCCATCCTGGGTGCCTGGGGCCCAGTTCTTCTAGAAGCATCCAGCCTCTGGCCATACGGGCCTTTGTCTGGTCTGAGGCCAGCCTGACACCCTTTCTAGCATGAGTGAGAAGCCATATTTTCACCAGCAATGTGATTTCTGCAGCACATTTCCAACATTCCCCATTGTGCTTGCAAAGGTACAACCTATTTCTGAGCTTTTCCATTCGTCTTGGCTTTACTGGAGGAAGAACAGGTGCTTCTTCACTTCCCTCATTTCTCAGAATTGCACATTGCCCAACCAGCTCTGCTGGCATCAAATGTAGGGAAGCTGGAGAAAGTGTATTTAGCTAATCTCTGAACTTCATCTCTCTTGAGGAGTTTTCTTGAATACTTAACCAGATTTGGGTTCCAAAGGCCCGTGAACTCCAAATAATTATGTATCTGGCTATAAGCGCGGGCCTGAAATGCACCATTTGGGGCTGGGTGTGCAAGTCACCAAATCAACAAACTATTGTCATCTCTGAGCCTTTCTTCTATGTGCGATGTGCTGCTCTAACCATCCAAACACATGGGGTCATGGGAGAAGGGCTCAGGCTCATTTTGAGGGCCAAGGATAGAGAAGGTGTATGTCATCCTTTATTGTACTCCATACTCAAAGCAGTCCTGGAATGTAGGCACTATCATCTCTGTTTTCACCAATAAGAAACCTGAAGCTTAAGAGAGGTTTAGCAAACTTTCTATGGATCCTTTCTAGTGGCATGACTTTGAAGAAGACTCAGCAGAAAGAAGGAATATGCTGCTTTAGTACGCAGGTAAATTCTTTTTTTTTTTTTTAATTATTTAAATTTATTTTCAGCATAATAGTATTGTTTTTGCACCACACCCAGTGCTCCATGCAATCCATGCCCTCTCTAATACCCACCACCTGGTTCCCCCAACCTCCCACCCTCCACCCCTTCAAACCCCTCAGATTGTTTTTCAAAGTCCATAGTCTCTCATGGTTTACCTCCCCTTCCAATTTCCCTCATTCTCTTCTCTAACTCCCCTTGTCCTCCATGCTATTTGTTATGCTCCACAGATAAGTGAAACCATATGATAATTGACTCTCTCTGCTTGACTTATTTCACTCAGCATAATCTCTTCCAGTCCCATCCATGTTGCTCAAAAGTTGGGTATTCATCCTTTCTGATGGATGCATAATACTCCATAGTGTATATGGACCACATTGTCCTTATCCATTCGTCCATTGAAGGGCATCTTGGTTCTTACCACAGTTTGGTGACGTGGCCATTGCTGCTATAAACATTGGGGTACAGATGGCCCTTCTTTTCACTACATCTGTATCTTTGGGGTAAATACCCAGTAGTGCAATTGCAAGGTCATAGGGAAGCTCTATTTTTAATTTCTTGAGGAATCTCCACACTGTTTTCCAAAGTGGCTGCACCAACTTGCATTCCCACCAACAGTGTAAGAGGGTTCCCCTTTCTCCACATCCCCTCCAACACATGCTGTTTCCCGTCTTGCTAATTTTGACCATTCTAACTGGTGTAAGGTGGTATCTCAATGTGGTTTTAATTTGAAATCTCCCTGATGGCTAGTGATGATGAACATTTTTTCATGTGTCTGATAGCTATTTGTATGTCTTCATTGGAGAAGTGTCTGTTCGCATCTTCTGCCCATTTTTTGATATGATTATCTGTTTTGTGTGTGTTGAGTTTGAGGAGTTCTTTATAGATTCTGGATATCAACCCTTTGTCTGTACTGTCATTTGCAAATATCTTCTCCCATTCTGTGGGTTGCCTCTTTGTTTTGTTGGCTATTTCCTTTGCTGTGCAGAAGCTTTTGATTACACCATACACAAAGATAAACTCAAAATTGATAAAAGACCTCAACATGAGACAGGAATCCATCAGAATCCTAGAGGAGAAGATAGGCAGTTATCTCCTCGATATCAGCCACAGCAACTTCTTTCAAGATATGTCTCCAAAGGCAAAGGAAACAAAATGTAAATTCTTTTATAAGGACTGCCAGCTAGAGGTGCCATGTTGGTCTGCTGATTAAATGCAGGAAGGAAGGGAAGTGGTTGAACTGAATGACACAGATGGGATTTTTGAGAGACTTACAGGCTCATTAATCATGCTAAGCTCAGACCCCACACTGAGTCTGTGCCCTTGGAATTTTGCCTCACTGTCTACACACTTGTTGGTCTCCCCATTAAATCATGGGTTCTTTGATGAAGGTGAAATTAATGACTCCCATGAATGGAGTGCTTTCTTGGTGCCAAGGGTTCTATATACTCTCTTCTTGTCTTATTCTCCCATCAACTGTGGAATGGATGTATTTGTGTCTTGATTGTAGAGATGAGAAAGTAAGGCACAGTGCAGTAACTCTCACTCTAATATAAATCCATCTGGATTATTTGTAAAATCACCTTTGAAAGCATATGCCTTCCAATACCCACACATGGGCATCTCATGTAAATTCATCTCCTCCTCTGTACTTGTTGGATGAACCCTTCTCCGAAAACTCATCCTCTATTAGCCACACTTAATGATACACTTGAGTTTAGACAGGAAGTTCTGGGACCAATATAGAATCAGTGTTAGTAGGACTGGGAGGTCTGCAATAGAAAGCAGGCTCTGGTTTCAAGGGATCATAGTATCTCAGTTATGAAATAACTAAAAAAAAAAAGTCCATATTCATATAGCTAGTGTATCTTCATAAAAGCATGGCATATTTTTGATAATTATCCACTAAAAATGATTGCCCATGGAGGCAATGGCTGGCTGTGAGATAGGAGAGAGAAGTATTTTTAAATGAACATTCTTTTGCACCTTGAATTTTATTTTGTTTTATTTTATTTTAAAAGGATTTTTTATTTATTTGACAGAGATCACAAGTAAGCAGAGAGGCAGGCGGTGGTGGGGGGGAGCAGGCTCCTTGCTGAATAGAGAGCCCGATGAGGGGATCTATCCCAGAACCCTGAGATTATGACCTGAACCAAAGGCAGAGGCTTTAACCCACTGAGCCATTCAGGTGCCCCTATACCTCGAATTTTAAACCATGTACAAAAATAAATAGAGTTTTAAAAGTCACAGGTCTGAACAGTGTTATGATTTCAGTGATGTCCTTTGAAAAGTAAAATCAGAAAAGTTCGCTAAGAGAGAAATAAAACTTCTAGTCAAACCCTGAATGACGTGATGGATGGAGTCATACTTGTGACTAAACAGATCCTATCACATTGCTCTGATATTTGAATGACTTGGTTTCTGGACATATCCACATTAGTACATATTCACTCTCACTTTTTGCTGAGTACTTAGTCAAACCTGTCCAATAAAAGAGGATTACCTTTTTGGTTTGAAATTACCGTATTGGTTTGAAGATGAATTTTTTTTTAAAGATTTTATTTATTTATTTGACAAACAGAGATCACAAGTAGGCAGAGAGGCAGGCAGAAGTGGGGGTGGGGGAAGCAGGTTCCCTGATGAGCAGAGTGTCTGATGCGGGGCTCGATCCCAGGACCCTGAGATCATGACCTGAGCCAAAGGCAGAGGCTTTAACCCACTGAGCCACCCAGGCGCCCCTGAAGATGGATTCTTTTAAGTGAAGCTATCTATAGGGTTCTAAGCTATTTGGAAGATATTCAAAGACTCCAAATGGCTTTCAAACTTTTTAAATTAATTGGTGTCTCACTGCAGTCTTTCTAACTTAAATAAGATGAAAATCTAATGCAACTATAACTATAGTTCTCTTTTTCCTTTGTACTTTGGAATTTGAAAGTTATTATAACCATAGGAAATATCTGACATATATTGTATAACATTTTAAAATAATACTTCTATTGAAAAATCAAACAATCGAATGAACAGTTTGATGATTTGATTACATAAATTCAGCACTTCTAATAAATGCAGTTTCTAGAGAAAATTACACTATGGCAAATGGAGCAAAAAAATGCCTTCTATTTAACTGAAATATGTAATAAATTAAAACTTCCATCATAGAAGATGAATTTTTACAATTATTGCCTCTACAGTTATTATTGAAGAATTCACTAAAGGGATAATATTTAATACATTTCTTTGTATAAATGTCAATTCTGTTAAATTCATTGCTGATACTACCATTATGAAAGGAGGAAGGTCTCTTACTTTCATGCTGATTATTGGAAAACCAAGTAACTTGAGAGAATTTTCTGGAAGAAGATATGCAATGGAGGGTAGAGAAAATAGTCTGGACTACTGTGTTCCCCAGGCTTATTTCACTTATAATAATGAAACTGTGGAGAGAATCTTCAATATTTTTAGAGTAAAAATGTGGTAACACATAAAGTATCATGTCATCTGCAAAGAGTGAGAGTTTGACTTCTTCTTTGCCAATTTAAATGTCTTTTATTTCTTTTTGTTGTCCTAGCAAGGACAACCGCATGTAGAAAAATGAAAGTGGACCTTTTTCTTACACCATACACAAAGATAAACCCAAAATGGATATAAGATCTAACTGTGAGATAGGAATCCATCAAATCCTAGAAGAGAACATAGCAACCTCTTCAATCTAGGCTGCAGCAACTTCTTGCTAGACACGTCTCCAAAGGCAAGGGAACCAAGAGCAAAAATGAACAATTGGGACTTCATCAAAATAAAAGTATTCTTCACAGCAAAGGAAATGGTGAATAAAACTAAAAGGCAACTGACGTGATGGGAGAAGATATTTGCAAATGATACATCAGATAAAGAACTAGTATCCAAGATCTATGAAGAACTTAACAAACTCAACACCCAAATCCCAAATAATCCAGTCAAGAAATGGGCAGAAGGCACGAACAGAGACTTTTCCAAAGAAGACATAGAAATCGCCAACAGACATGTGAAAAAATGCTCCACATCACTTGGCATCAGGGAAATACAAATCAAAATGACAATAAGATACCACCTCATACCAGTCAGAATGGCTAAAATTAATGAGACAGGAAAAAACAAATGTTGACAAGGATGCAGAGAAAGGGGAACCCTCCTACACTGCTGGTGGCAATGCTAGCTAATACAATCACTTTGGAAAATACTACGGAGGTTCCTCAAGATGTTAAGAATAGAGCTATCTCATGAGCTAACAATTCCACTACTAGGTATCTAACCCAAAGATACAAATGTATTGATTTGAAGGGGCACCTGCACTGCAATGTTCATTGCAAAAATGTCTACCAGAGCCAAACTGGAAAGAGCCTAGATGTCCATTGGCGGATGAATGGATAAAGAAGATGTGGTTCATATATACAATGAAATATTACTCAGTCATCAGAAAGGATGAATATCTACCATTTACATTGACATGGATGGAACTGGAGAGTATTATGCTGAACAAAATAAGTCAGTCAGAGAAACACAATTATCATTTGGTTTCACTCCTATGTGGAATATAAGAAACAATGCAGAGGATCATAAGGGTAGGGAGGGGAAAGCTGAATGAGAAGTCATCAGAGAGGGAGAAAAGCCATGAGAGACACTTAACTATAGGAAACAAACTGAGGGTTGCCAGAGAAAAGGTGGGTGGGGAATGGGGTAACTGGGTGACGGGGATTAAGGAGGGCATGTGATGTGATGAGCACTGGGTATTATATGCAACTGGTAAATTACTGATAAATTATTGAGCATTTTATCTGATGACACCCTTGCTGGGGTAGGTTTCTAAAGGCCAGCCTCAGATGATCTTGAAGAGCAACCAGAATTTGTTTCACAACTTATTGAGAAACTTTGAGTTCTTTCATCTTTTGAGAAGAGACCAATAGGTGGGCACAACACAGGAACTGAGTGGTGGGCAGAAGAGGAGATAGGGTGAAGAGGGGGCATTTTTCCAGCAGCTCCCTGGGGCGGGGAGATTCTCTTCCTACCTTGGCTGGGTGGCTTAAATGTAGAGTCCTCCTGGAGGGAGAGGGGCTGAATCATCCAGCCTCTGAATTATGGCATTTCCTCTCCAGTTCTGCTTCCAGAAGCCCTGGCCCACCAAAGCATCTCTTCGTGGCACATGGGGATTTTTGCAGGGGAAACAAGTCTGATTTTGAAAGTAGCAATTTCAGTTACAAAAGAAAGAGCGAAAAGGAGACAGAGGGAAAGCAGCACAACTTAGTGACTGAGAACCTGGAGCTCTGCTTCCAGACTCGTGCAAAACCTGGCTTTGTGACTTACCAGCTGTGTGAACTTAGGTGTGACTTCACCCTTTTCTCTCTCTCTTTCTTTCTTTCTTTCTTTCTTTCTTTCTTTTTTGCCTTAGTTTCTTCATTTATAAAGTGATAGTGATAAGAATACTGAGTCAGAGGGTGGCTGGGAAGAATAAGTGTGAATTTATAATGTGAATTATAAATGTGAATTCTTAAAACAATGCCTTGGATATTGTAAGTGCTCATTCCATGCTTGCTATTATGATATCAGCATTTACTTGGGAAAATGGACCAATGGCAAAAAGCCGTGTGTACATGTCTGATGGCATGAAGAATTCAGTAAATGCAACCAGAGTCTCAAAAAACTCGGAAAAAAGATAAACTTAGGAATGTGAATGTGACTTTTCTAGCCTTTACAGAAAGCGTAGTAATCAACAAAACAGTCTTATGAGACAGGATGACATTTTAAGGGTGAGGAGGTAAAAAGCAGCAAACAAATTTCTCCCTGGACAGGAATTTGATTTTTTTTTTTTTCCTGCTTAAATAAGCTAAGGTAAAATCCCTAATGCTTCCAAATAGCATTAGATGTTACTCCATTTTGGCTCGTAACCAGTGACCTGAATAGGGATGGGGTGGGAGCAATGACCTCAGACAGGACTAGGTCTGCCGTTACTGTTGCTGGCCTTATCCACCTGGACGGCCTGCTGACCCTACCTCCAGAATCACTCCTGAACCCCATGCTTCTTCTACTCCCCTGCCCCCATTCTAGCTGATCCATCCTTCCCTGCTGGACCTGCCACATTCCCTCTCTGCTTCCAGTCTACACTGCATTCTCCACCCTGAAGCCCAAGAGAGCTCTAAAATGCAATGTAGAACACGTTACGCTCGATTTTGTCTTATTTTATTTTCCCTCCCTTCTCCTATGATCATCTGCTTTGTTTCTAAATTCCAAATATGAGAGATCTTACAATAATTGTCTTTCTCTGATGGACTTAGTTTGCTTAGCATAATACTCTCGCGACAAACCCTAAGAGACGCTTAACTCTAGGAAACAAACTGAGAGTCACTGGAGGGGAGGTGGGGGGGATGGAGTCACTGGGTGATGGGCACTAAGGGGGGGGCACATGATGTGATGAGCACTGGGTGTCATATGCAACTATGAATCACTAAATTCTACCTCTGAAACTATACTCTGTGTTAATAATACATGTTATAAGGTATGTTATAACACACTATATGTTAATTAATTGAATCTAAAAAAGAACACATCACTCCTCTCCTTAAAACCTCCCAATGATTTCCTTAAAGAACTTAAAATCCTAACTTCATCCCATGACCTCTACCCTCTGGGCTGTTTCCCCATCTGACGCTGTATTTCTTCCTCCATGAGATCCAGCCATAGTGGTCTCCTCTCTGTTTCCTGAACGTGACAACCCTTTACCAACCTCAGGGCGTCTTGTTGTTCCCTCTACCTGGCCTTCTTTTTCCCTGACCTCTGTATTGCTTTGACACTGATGTGTGAGCTCAGAGGCCACCACATCAGAGAGCACACCTCTTGTGATCCTATTCAAAGCAGCCCTCATCAGATGCCACACCCTTGACCTCCCTTCATTTGTCTGCAAAGCACTAACCAACTTACTGGATTTTAATTATTGGCTTCTCAATGTGGAGTATCTTCTTTCCTCTCAATGACGTATAAATTCCATGTGAGCAGAAACTTTATCACTCTTCTTCCAGGTCATGTAACAGCCTCTGGCTGTAGTGGGCCCTCCATCAAAGTTGAGCGAATGAAAACTGGGGACATCCATGATGCTTGGCTCCCAGGAGGGCTCTGCTGATGCTACTCTCTGCATCCTCCTTCATGATTTCTTATCTTCTAACTCTGCAACCTCAACACTCCAGAAAACTACAATGGTATATCACTCTCTTTCTTTCCTTCCCTCCAAATCTATATAGAAATTTGGTTGCTTCCTTTTTAACCATTTTTCATTTGGGAGAGGGAGGGAGAGTGAGAATGGGCAGGGTGAGGGGCAGAGGGAGAAGCAGACTCCCTGTTGGGCGGGGAGCCCAACGTGGGGCTCGATCCCGAGACTCCAGGATCATGACTGAGCCAAAGGCAGGTGCTTAAATGACTGAGCCACCCAGGCACCCAAAACTTGGTTGCTTTTTGGCATTAACACAACCTTCTGAGAATGGTTAATTAGACCCTGGATAATTATTCTCAAATAATTGTTGTCAAATTGATTCCACACCCATTTTCTGTATCCTAGGTTATGATATATTTGGGTGACTTGTAACTGTTTCTTTCCACACTAAAATTCATGACTCAACTAGCCTACCGTGGGGCTGGGAGTCCCCTGCATCCCATATGATTTCTCAGGGCTGAGATGGTTTACACAACCTAGTTAGTTCTTGGCCATTGCACGTTGTAAAATCTATCCAATGACAATCCCTAGAGAATACTGCTGTAATTATATTTTTAATAAGGGTGTGAACAAGAATGGAGTTAATTGGCTTTGAAATGGCTGAGAGAGGAAAGCAAGTATTGCTAAAGATCAACATAGCAATTGGGAAATTTAATGCATGAGTGGCAGGGATGCTTAACCTCTATCTCTCAATCTCATAGCTATCAAGCTTCTGGCAATCTGATCTCCAAATTGCACTTACAGAAGTTTTCATCATGAGGCTATGCTGGGCATTCGGAGTTTGGAGTTAGTTTAGATAGGTAGAAGACTTAATATTATGCTGGAGACCATGTTTCCCAAGGAGTAGAATGACAACCCAAATATAGTTTGGATGGTTCTCTGGGGTCATGTGATCTAAAACAAGTCAAAAGGAGAAATACGAATAAGAAATTAAGATTTGGATTTTAGCTGAGCAGTAAGATCAGCTCATACTGATGCACATTATAGTCACCTGGAGAGTTGTAAATAAATACAGATGCCCTGGCTGCATTCCCAAAATCTTGATTCAATGGATCTATGGATGGGGCCTGGGGATCTGTATTCTTAAAGCTCCCGAGATGCCTGTCTCGAGCAATCGGTGCTGAGGACTACTGTTCTAGAGACTTTCTTTTTGCTCTAACAGAAGATATGGAAATTGTTCTTAAATCGGTAATGGATTTGGAGATGGATAAAAATGAAATAACCATTGGTGGAGGGTGCAAAATTAGCTGCCCTTCTTAGTTCTAAAGAGTCTAGTGCCCAGACTCTAGCTTTCTTCTGCTACCTTTCATAAAGACCTCCCAGCCTCACAATAAACCCAGAAGTTCCCAAAACACGTAAATAATTCTTTTAAAAATGCAGCTGTAAAAATAGCTGGGCTTTCTTCTCTTCTTTTCAGACGTGTAACAAAAATCAATATCTTTTCCATGAACGGGAGTTTTGGAGAGGAATTAGAATAGCCCACAAGCTATGGGACCCAGGAGACTTCACTTCACAGAGGTAGGGCTGGAATTTCTATCATAGGCCTGGCCAGACTTTCACTGGAATAGGAACTCCCAGATGATAGGGATGGTCCTCCGGAGACTGCTGTGGCTGTCCCTGCCTCTGCTGATACTCACCATCCCAGTGCTGCAGCTCGGGCCAACCTGTCATCTCTCACCTACTGATCTGTAACACTGACTCATTCACTGAAGAAATAGCATTGCCAGGACAGAGTATTCTAACAGTAGCACAAGGCTGGGCTGCCTCACTTTGGGAGCCAAATAAGATACGGGGAATGCAGTGGCTGAGAATTCTAATTTCACCTCCATTGCCAGTTAGCCTCAAGGTCCAAGGCAAGTAATTAAACTCTATTGCCCAATTTGTCAAGTTGAGGAGGTGAGGGAAGTTTACAGATTATTGTAAAATAGCTACCGTGGGCACAAATGGGCACAATGATAAAGCCCTTCGCAAAGATTACACCAAGCCTGGTGGATCCAAGCGGCTATGACATACCAGCTGTCACACACTTAGCTAGGACTGACTACAAGACAGTGCAAGAACACACAGAGTAAGGAAATAGGGAGCGAATTACAACTTTTAGCCACTCCCAAGTGGATAGGATCACTATGGATAACAGTTACCAGTGAATTAAAAAGACTACATAGAAATATATATATATATAGGGGCGCCTGGGTGGCTCAATTGGTTAAGCATCCGACTCTTGATCTCAGCTCAGGTCTTAATCTCAGTGCCATGAGTTTAAGCCTCGTGCTGGGCTCCATACTAGGCATTGAGCTTACTTAAAAAAGAAAAGAAAAGAAAAGAAAAAAGAAATATACATGTATATCAATTTCCATAAAGACCACAATTCTTGATTGTCCATTGACTCCCCTTTAAAATATTACCCTTTAAATTTTACTTCCTATGACTATGATTTAAAAACCTTGTGTTTTTTCCTCAATGGTTTTCAACTCTGATTTAGAATATTCATTTTAGAATATTCTGGAGAATTTAAAAAAATTAAAAAAAAATTTTTTTTAATTTTTTTAAAAATTAAAAACAACAACAACAATAATACCAAGTAGTCCCTACTCCTAAACTGATTAAATGAAAACTGTGGGAGTGTGTTGAGGAATCAGTATGTTGTAAAAGTTTCTCCAGCGATGCCACTTGTTTTTTTTTCACAACGACAAACCATCCCTGCACATTCCTATTGTCATGGGCCTACATGGACTACGTGCATGTTTTCTTACTGGAAAAAATACCCTCTCTCCCCAGCTCCATTTGTCTTCAGCCTCAGTTTATGTCCTTTAATGTCCATCTCATACCTTCTGTTTCTCAGGTACACTGCCCTCTGGAATCTCCAAATTCTGTTTCATTCACATAACTCTTGGAGAATATTGTCTGACATTGCTCCTGGTGTTTTTCTGTTTATGCCCATCTTCTCAACAAGATAACCTGCTTCCCCAGAGCAAAGACCTCTGTTTTGCTCTGTTATTTTCCCTATGGAGTCTGGCACAGACTTCTTGGCTTAGAAGATGCTGAAAGATGCGGCTCCTGTTGATATAAATTTACTAAAATTCACTTGTGCTCAACTTCACATTGTCATCCCCCCACCAGATGTAGATTTCAAGTGAAAATGAACAAACACTATTTGCATATCCAAAAGAACATCTCTTCTTCTTCTCCTCCTTCTTCTTCTTTTTAAAAGATTTTATTTATTTGTCAGAAAGAAAGAGCACAAGTGGGGAAGCAGTAGGCAGAGGGAGAAGCAGACTCCCTGTTGAGAAAGGAGCCCAAAGTGGGACTTGATCCCTGGACTCTGGGATCATGAACCTGAGCCGAAGGCAGATGCTTAACCGACTGATCACCCAGGCATCCCAGAACATTCCATATAATGTTTTGCTCAAGCTTTCCCATGGGGAAAAGATTCAGTGGTACCCATGGCCAACATCTGCATAGCTCATTTCTTCATGAGCATTTTATGTGGCATTATCTCATCATCTCTGAACTTACTATAGTATTGTTGGGGGAAGCAGGGTGAGGGCTAACACACAAACCAGTACACAAAGTAGAACCCAGACCTCTGATATCTCAAGTCAGAGGCTTCCTCTAATAACTTCAGAAATCGGACTGCTCTCCCTTTGGCATACATGAAACTGCAAGAAAAAACCACATCTTTACTTTGGTGATATGATATTCAAGGACCACTTTAGCCAGCAGACAAAAGAAACCAAAATGGCCTTCTGTTATATTCTTGGAGCAGTCCTTCTGGAAACTGGGACTGCATGTTGTTCAGGCTGCTTTAAGCGAGAGGAAGAGAGGAAGCAACATCACCCCAGTGAGATGTCTTATTTGATGGGCTTTACACACAAACATGAAGCCCTAGCTGTCTCCTAATCTGATTTTACGAGTGCCGGAATGACAAAGACATTGTCCTGGGAAGTAACTTTAAGGTAAATCTAAATTTAGATTCAAAATGACCCTTTGGTCTGAGATTTGTCCATTGGGTAAGACTTGAGAAGTCTGAGCCAAAAATGAGAAGAAATGGTGTTAGAAGAAGGGAGGAAATTTCCTATTATGTATTTGTCAACTCATTGGTCTATACCAGTTGTGTTAAATGCGAACATAATGCAAGTCATATGTGCAATTAAATTTTCCTATTAATTGCATTAAGAAATTAAGAGGAAACAGATGAAATTCATTTTAATAGTATATTTCATCTAAACGAAGCATCCAAAATGTTACCATCCTAACATATGATCAGTGTAAGAATTAATGAAGTGCGGTTTTTTTTTTTTTTTTTCCCCTAGGTCTTTGAAATTAGGGTATATTTTTACACTTACAGCTCTTCTCAGTCTGGACTCATCACATTTCAACTTTTCAGTCATCATACGTGGCTAGGGCTAGTGTGCCGCACTGAGCAAGTTTAGACACACTCACTATAATTTGGGGCATGAGATACAAATCGCCTGTCAGCATTTAGTCACCTAATACACTTTTGACAATTTCCGTCTATTAGCTCCTTGCAATCTTCTGGAAGAGATTATTTCAAAGGCCACATGCTGTGTTAGCAAAAGGTTTTAGGCTTTGGAGCAAAACAGACTACCGGGTTCTAAGACCAGCTTTGTGACCTTGTGCTAGCTGCTTACCTGCTATGAACCTTGGTTTCCTCTACTATTAAGTCAAGACAAAAATAGCTAACTCGCCAGATGGTTGGGGAGGTTAAATAAGATAGGAGGTAAGTACACAGCACAGCCATGAAGAGTATGATAGGCAGTCAATGAGGAATTTCTCCTACTTAAAACTCAAATTGATTTGCAAGGCTCCATCTCACTATCTTTGAGGCTCTAATGTTTCATTTATTCCACTTCCAGCTCTTTCTCTGGAGGTTTTTCTGAGAAGACAGCCCTTTCCGCAGACCTTCATCAGGCTGGCTCCCTCTTCTTATGCAGGTTTAAGTTCAAGAGTGACCTCTCTGTGGACACCGTCTCTACTGCCCTCTTCAAGTTGCCTCCAAGCCCTGCTCTCTTGAGCCCCTGGCCTCTCTTTACTTTCTTCATGGCATTTTTTCAGTATCTGAAATTATCTTATTTCTGCGTTTGCTCACTGCCTCTGATCTGTCACTCTCTCTACCACAGAAGCTCCACAGGAGCTGGGACGTTGTCTGCCTTATTCAGAGCTCAGCAAGTGTTTGTTAAATGAATAAATGAGTGAATAAATAGTTCACACGGGGACGTAACTGTAAATGGTGTCCTGATTCTCAAAGTAGTCAAGAGCGAACATTACAGAGCTCTTTTCAACCTAAAAGAGAGGCTCAGGGAGTTGGTGGCTGGAAGCCAGCCTAGCCTGCCCCGGCCTGGTGTTGCCTAACTCGACTTCCAGCTCAGTCTGGAAAGGGTTGGGAACATCCTTCTTCAAAGGCCATTTCATTGTCGCTGCCTGTTAATATGTATCACATGCAAAGTGTATGTTCACTCTGCTTAAATCATCTAGAAGATTTGGTTATTCCTGCTCTAAATGCTCTGAAGAAGAACTGGGTTGGGACGCAATTGGCATGAAGCAACCTTCTGATGCCAGGGAGCGTGGAGGCACGAGGCAGTGCAAAAAGAGTGAGCTGAGCGTTCAAGTCCAACAGACCTGGGTTTGGATCCTGGTTCTTCTGTCTTTTAGCAGCTATGCAGATTGGACAAGTTATGCACACTTTTTAAAGTCTCAATGTATCTGTAAAGCTCTACATGATAATCCATACCCTGCAGCGTTGCTATGAGAATTAATTGAGGTCATATAGCAAAGTGCTTAGTCCATCTTGAAGGCTCGGTGGAAAGTTGGTATCAGTATTGTCATCTTTGCCTTCCCAGACTATCCCTGTCCATCTTTGGAATGGCCACCTTGAGGGTATTCAATTTCCTTTTAGGATTCTGATACTTCTTTCCTACATCTCAATGTCATCCAGCTTCTTGGAACCAAAGGGCCAGTACCAAAGAGAGAGACAGAGACGCAGAGATAGATGGAGAGATGGGATAAACTGAATTGGCTATATCTATGCCACCCTTCGAACAATGACAGTGGAGACAATTTTCTGTACAGAGACAGTCTTGAGGGTTTCTGGAGATGGGTGCAACCATGAGACCTCTGCAGTGTCCATGCAGCAGTGTCTGTTGCTAGAAGTAGAGAGCTACCTATGTCATGTTCAAGATTATAGGCCAAAAGAGAATTGGGAGTAAGGGTCAAGAACATATGTCAGTCTGGACACACTTTATTTGCTGGCCACACAGAGTGCTCTGCTTGACAAAGGTGAAGCAGTAAAGCCAGCTGTGTATTCTGAATCCACCCCTCATCTTTGAGAATAATTAGAGCAGAATTGACTTCACTCCTTCTTTTGTTGACATAAGCCCCATAGAAGAGTAAGTTGCTCCAGAAAAGTATAAAACTATTTAACACTTACTGATAACTTCATGTTAATATTAATAATACCAGCTTCCTACTGACTATAAACCGGGCATTTCCATTTCTCATTTTCCATTTTCCTAATAACTGTGCAAGAAAGACAGTATTGTTCCCCATTTACAAACAGGGAAAGCGAGGCTTAGAGTAGTTCAGTGACCTGTCCAAGTGTGGGAGCCAAGATTTGAAGCCCGGTCTATCAGATTCCAAAGCTCCATGTGTCCTCTGCTGTACCCTGCTGGCACTGGCAATGGAAGACTTGGGTCCCACAAGACAGGAGTCCTTAGTACTTAATTTTATTTTTTTTTTAATTATTTTTTTTCTTTTTGAGAGGTAAGGGGCAGAGGGAGAGGGCAAGAATCTTGAGCAGGCTCCATGCCCAGCATTGACAAAATTAAGAGTTGGACCCTTCACCAACTGAGCACCCAGATACCCCAATACAAGTCCTTAGTACTTTAAAAGAAAAGTGCCTAGGTCCAAAAGAACACTATTACTATCCCTACTACACACAGGGGAGTGAACAGCGCTCTGTTCCAAAACAAAGCTTTTGGCTTTACTGTTTGACATCCAGCTAGGTGACACGAAGATCCATCTTTGAGACACTTTCTACAGGTGGCCCTAGAGTGTTGTGTACAGGACTGAAAACTCCAGGGTTGAGGACCTCCCCTTTGGAAAGTCATGAAAAGAGTTTGTGAGGAAGGTTCCCCAGAGGCAGAGATTGGTGAAACCTTTGGGAAACCCTATCCCAGGAGCTTACTCACGGCAGGAGTGCTTTCTCCTTCAGCAGCATGGCTGACTTCAGACCCCACCGGAGGGCTGGCTATAGATTATTACTTACATTGCCAGCCCAGCAGCCAGCAGAGGTTTAGCTGGATGGTCTCAATACAAAAGGTTCTCAGAAGGAAGGAAATGAATGTTTATCTGGGGTTCAGGTCTTCAGGGAGCAACTACAAACCCTGAGGGATTGCTTGCAAAACTTTATGTACATTACATAAGAATATTTTTGCCCCTTGGGAGAGGACTCACAGCTAATTCTCAAAAGGACCCATGAGTTCCAATATTTAAAAACCACTAAAATTAAAAATTTCATCTGCTTCTTCCTTATACCATCCAGCATATTTACCCCATATATTATTTATAATATAGAATACATACACTATATAATGTATAGTATATAGTATATATAATTATATATAAAATACACTATGTATATACACATATTATGTTTAATGATACATACATACACACACACACACACACACACGTGTATATATGTATATCTATATATGGGATGATTAATTTGCTTAAATATTGCAAGAAAGACGGAGGCCCAGAGAGGATGACTGCCTTGACCGAGTTTGCACAGCCAGAGGAACGGCTAGGAATAGCAGCACTCCACTAACCAAGAAGCAGGAGACTGGGGGAGAATCTTTACCAGCCAACGCGATGAATGAAAACAAACGAATCTCTCCAGATTAATAATACTATTTTGCCACCGTTTTCAAGTCCGATCACAGAAAACCCTAAATTGCTTATTAGGGCAACGTGCGCTGCTTCGCCAGGACACAGGTAGAGGTCACTACAAGGATATTCTCCTGCTGGAAGGGCTGGCACTCCCGCCCCGCTGTCCCCCGCACGGCGCCGGGCTCCGCGGTCCCGCGAGTGTGCCGCTCCCCGCCGGCGGGCTCGGCTCGCCGCTGCCTCCCGGGCTGGAAGGCCTCCCTCCCGCCCCCGCTCGGGGCTACGGTTCCGGCGGGAGCCTCGGACCTGCCGCGGCGCTCGCTGCCTTCGCGCGGGAGCCCCGCCTTTCGGGCCAGCACCGGCGACCCTGAACTTTCCCCACCGGCTGCCCGGGAGTCCGCGGCGCCGCCGCCGGGAGACCCCGCGAGCCCGCGGGCATCGCCTCACCTGCCCGAGCCCCTTCCCGCTATATTTTCTTTTCAGTTTCACGTAAATAATTTACATTGCGAGAATGCCACGGTCACGCCGAAACTCACTCTCCAGGGCTCATCCGACGACGCCTTTACAAAAGACCAAGGTGCGCTGCTGTCAGGGGGAGGGGGCACTTTTAATTTCTCTCCGAGGGGGCAGCAGTGCTGCCTGCGGTCAGAGCCCCGACTTTCGCACCTGCGGCCGCCGCCCGGCAGCGCCTCTGCCCCCTCAGGCTGGGTTCTGGTGCTTTCCGGGAGCCGCAGCCCGGCCTCGAACCCGCAGCCCCCAGCGCCGCGCCCCTGGCCGGCCTCGAAAGCGCAGCCCCCCGCGCCCGGCGGGCATCGAACCCGCAGCCCGCAGCGCCGCGCACCTGGCCGGCCTTGAAAGCGCAGCCCTCCCGCGCCTAGCCGACCTCGAGCCCGCAGCCCCCGGCGCCGCACGCCTGGCGGGCTTCGAACCCGCAGCCCCCGCGTCCGCCACAGGCCCAGCCAGGCGGTGGCTACTCACTTTTGCCTGGGAGCCAAGTCTGCCATATCCGTCCGTCAGCACTTCCTGCAAAAGGACGTGGAGATCATTGTGTGTAAAGCTGTTTGGCGGACAGCGGGTAAAATCCAGAGAGAGGGAGAGGATCCACTAAGACGGAAAGCGGCGGGGGCGGGGGCGGGGTGGGGGCGGGGAGGGGGAAGCCCTGCAGACCCGCGCTCTCGGTCGTTCGCTGCCCGGGCACCGCGGTCCTCGCCGGGTGGCTCTCTGTGAAGCTCAACTCGGTGCACTTGTTCACTCTTTCTTCATTAGAGGAGGAGTCAGTGTTGCAACACTTATGTTCCTTGCTGGAGGCAAAACAGTGATTTTCTTCAGCATGCAAAATGTCCAGAACCTGCCAGGTTTGCAAGGTGAGGGAGGTGCTTGGGGGAGCCGGAACACCCCAGACACCTGGAGAAGAAATAACTGATCATCCCAGATTGGTTTCGCATGATCGGGGCCATACAGCTTCCACGGAGACTGCTCCAGAAAACACAGAGGCAAAACAATCATAAAAATGGCTTAATACATCGAATCGCCTCGAAGATGGTATTCCTGCCAGCAGTCAAGATAGGGAGCGTCTCCATGTCAAATTTCTTTCCTTATCTGAATAACAGCAGCTTGACAATATTGGACGGGGCTCCAGGGAGTTGAATCTCCCCTTCTCTAACAAGAAGGAGGGGTCAGAGTGAAAGGGGTAAAAGAAAATAGTCAGTAACCTGAATAGGGTTTCGCTTTCTTTTTTGATACCCCAGAGCCCAAATTTCCAGGGTGCGGTGTTTCCACCGCACGAATAGAACAGAAACAGTGGTAGGGGCACCCTTTTCTTATTTTCTGCAAATGCAGATTTTTTTTTTCTAATAGTTTTTTTTTTTTTTAATTTGGTCATAACAAAACCATGCACAATTGCAAATTTTTCTCTCGCAAAAAAGTACGGAAACCCATAGTAACTGTCTGAATCAAACAGTTACCCACCAATTACTAAGTGGGAAGTGTGTTTGATGCCCTTGATTACTGCTGCAGCTGATTGCTTCCTAATCCAGAGCGGGTATCAAGGAGATATTCTAAACGAAGCCTTTTGAGTTTCAGAAATAAAAGTTCCCGGAACATTGGGCTTTCCCCCTTTGATGCCACTTTTCCTGTCACCCCAGAGTAACTGGCAAGTAATATTCACTGGCAGCCACTTGCCAGGTCTCAGGAAGAAGTTAAAAATCCCAGGATGCTTGGTGATCTTTTTGGACCTGAAGACCACCGACATCACCTGATGCTTCCTGTTCAGTAACATGACCAGAGATTCCATCTGGTTCTCTGAGTCCTGGGAGAGATGCATCTTTCATGCACAACCCTCCACCTGCTTCCCGTGATACTCCAGATACGTTTGCCTCCTCTCCTGAGGGTCACGAAAACATGCAACTCCTATTTATTTCCTGAACCCCTGGGTGATATGAAATCTTCGATGACAGAATATTTCTATATGACCTTTGCAAGGCAAAGGATTACTCTGTTTCTTGGAGTTGTTCTAGTCAGACAGTTTTCATAGTTGGTGAAAAAGATAGCACACTGGGTAAGTCCGGACTGTGAGCTCTTGAAAGGTGGGGACCTCGCTTTTCTTCTTGGGGTTCCCAGTCAGCTGCAGACCGGTCCCCCCAGCTGTGCTCCTGGCTTCTGGTAGGTGAGATTGGTTGTTGAGTGATTAGTGGGCAGCTCACCAGGAGAGAAAGGCAAGGCTGGCTTTCTGCTCCGTGGTGTGGTGCACAGACCCTGTCCCTAAACCACAAGCAGTCACTGTGCTTCCAAGACCCTGCTGTGTGGCTGATTGCTTTGGGTGTGGGTTTGAGTCCTTGCTCTTCGTACACATTTCCTAAGCTTCAGTTGCCTCACAGTAAATACTAGGATACAGTAATACAGGCCTCAAAAAAAATAATAATGATGGTGGTTATTAATCACCAGTAAAAGAAATAATAATGGTGATAGCATATGTAAATATCTGACAAATAACAGAAAATCTAGAAACAAATTCTTTTCCCCCCTCTTCCTCTCTCTTTTATGACCACCTTCCTCGAATATTTAATCCCTTCTGCCCATGGGCTGCTTCATCTCAGCCTATAATGTGCTCCTATCATCCTTGACCCTGGTGACCTGTTTGTGCTTTACCATGTTCTAGTAACTTTTATTAATTTAATTCACTCCTTTCTGCACCTGTCAAATTTAGTGGGAAAGAATGAACTACACTCCTCTGCTTCCCTGACTCACTACCCTTTCAATGCCTTCAATCAGTGGTTGTCAACCTTGACCGCACACCACCATCATGGGGGCGGGGGGCATGTTTCAAAGCTACTGTGTCTGGGTGTCACTTGAAAGGCTTCTAATTCAGGAGGTTTAGGGTGAGGCCCTGATTCTCTGTTTCTCCAGAGATGCGCAGGCACAGCGCACCCTGGCTTGCAACACTGCCTCCAGCCTCCTTCCTCCCGAAGCTGTCCTTCCTGGATTCTCAGCCCCTGCCCTCCCCAGACCCTTTCTGTCCCTGACTTCTCTGGGTTGCCTCTTGTCATGTCTCTCTTCTTTCTCCTCCTTCATGGCTGGGGACAGTCTTCCCTTTGGTTCTCCATCTTTCTTCTCTGAGGATTATACTTTTTTCTCAAAAATTAAAAAAAAAAAAAGAAAAAGAAAAAGAAAAATGCTAAAAAAAAAAAAAAAAAAAAACCACAAGGGTGAAAAAAAAAATCACTCACATCACAGCACTGTTAAAAAAAAAATCTGTATCTGTAAAGTCAGATATAACCTTCTCAGATCACACACCCTCCTCCTATCCTCTGATCTCATCTCTAGAGGTGACTGCGATGAACAGATTGGAGCCTATCTGTCCCTTTCTTACATGTATGTTGTTATGTCTCCATATGCACATGCAAATATTCTTTTTTTTTTTTTTAATTTTATTTATTTATCAGAGAGAGAGGGGGGGAGAGAGCAAGCACAGGCAGACAGAATGGCAGGCAGAGGCAGAGGGAGAAGCAGGCTCCCTGCTGAGCAAGGAGCCCGATGTGGGACTCGATCCCAGGACGCTGGGATCATGACCTGAGCCGAAGGCAGCTGCTTAACCAACTGAGCCACCCAGGCGTCCCGCAAATATTCTTTAAACTAAAAATGTGACCATTTCTGTGACGTGTCTTTTTTAAGATTAGTGCAATTATACATTCTAGGTTACTGGCTACAGACTTCACTTGTTCTTTTTTTTTTTTTTAATTTTTTATTTTTTTATAAACATATATTTTTATCCCCAGGGGTACAGGTCTGTGAATCACCAGGTTTACACACTTCACAGCACTCACCAAAGCACACACCCTCCCCAATGTCCATAATCCGACCCCCTTCTCCCAACCCCCCTCCCCCCAGCAACCCTCAGTTTGTTTTGTGAGATTAAGAGTCACTTATGGTTTGTCTTCCTCCCAATTCCATCTTGTTTCATTGATTCTTCTTCTACCCACTTAAGCTCCTATGTTGCATCACCACTTCCTCATATATGGCTGTCTAGTTTGTAATTTATTCTAGCATTCTTCCTTTGTTAGATCTTCAGTAATTTCAGCTTTTTATTGTAAATAATGCTGCCATGATTATCTTTGCATGTACCTTAGGAGAGACATTTAGAAATGGCATTGTTGGGTCAGAGGGAATGAGAACTAAACACTGCCAAGTTTGCTTTCCAAAACTGTTAGAGAAGAAAATCCTGGAAGTGAGATTACTGAATCATAACATAGGTAACTTTTCCCCAAATATTTAGCAATATACATTCTTACTGATTTACCCTCCTACCAAGGATGTTTTTTCACATTCTTTCAGCCACTGGGTTTTATCAGTCTAATTTTTCCAGTCTGGTAGGCAAAATATGGTGTCTTATTGTTTTAATTCACAGTTTTCTGACTTCCTGGGAGGTTGAGTCCATATGTTTATTATTTGAATTCTTTTTTACGCTGTGACTGTTCAATCCTATGCCTATTTTTCTTCTGATATGTTTGTCTTTTTAAAAATCAATCTTTGAGGTTCTGTTTCTATTATACACATTAACACCTAGTGAAATCTATTGTAAACATTTCTCTGTCCTATTTCCCTTGATTTTGTTTATGGACTATTTTTTTAATGGACATAAGTTTTGATTTTTCATCTTGTCAAATCTGTCCATTATATTCTGGGTTTTCTCTATTGCTTCTTTGCTTCGAATACTGTTAATTTTTTTACAGTAGATTTTTAATCATCCTAGGAATTTTTAAAAAATATTATAAACATTATATTTATTATATTTTATATTATACCATTATAAATATAATATAAATGTCATATATATTAACTACATAATTGATACTTAATTATAATATATTTAAATCAAAATGTGATCAAATAATATATTAATTAATATATTAGTATATTAAATATATGTGAATTGCACATTAAATATAATTATATATTTTATTTATAAATATGATAAACATTAACTTTCTTCTGAATGCATAGTCAGTTATCCCATTACCCTTTATTGAAAAACCATGATTTTGCCAATGATTTCTAATGTCAATATCATATGTTACATTTACATATATTTTATATCTATTCTGAGTACTACTCTGTTCTGTTTGCATGCCAATAATGCACAATTTTGATAACTCTATTATAAAAATTGTATATTATAATGCCTATTAGTGCAAGTATTTTATCATAGTTTTCCTTTAAACATTTTCTTGACAAATGTGATATATGTATTTTTCATAAAATTTTAGAATCAATTTGTTCAAATTAGAAAAAAATTCTTTGGCATTACATTGCACTTATTTATTCATTTGAAAAAAAAATTATAGCATTGAAGCATTAATTCTTCCACCCAGGAAATATGTCTCTGTGTTTATCTAGGTCTTTTAAAAATATTCTTCCGTTTTTTCTTTAATTTTATGATGTCATTTTGCACAATAATTTACTTAATCATACCATCTCAGGAACATTTCAGTTGTTCCCAAACTTTCACTGTTACAAATAATATTACAATGGGCATGTCTGTGAAAAGACATTTTGCCTTTGGGGGATTTATTTCTTTAGCCCAGAATCCCAGTGAGACATAATTAAGTCAAAGGGCATGCACATTTTTATGGTCCTTGAGATATAAACGCTTATCTTTTCTGAAGCCTTCACCTGTTACTGTTCCCTCTGTCACAATCTACCTCCAGTCAGGCACAAAGCTTTTGATCCCTTTCCACTGCTAACGCGCTAGGTCATGCCTTCATCTTTCTTACTTCTTCCCCTTCCCTAGCCCCCTACTGGATGGCCCCACTCGCACCAGCTTTGCCTGTGTGAAACTCAAATGCTCCCACGCTGAATCTGATTCAATCAATCCCTGAACCAAAATTCTTTAATGGTGCCTACTTTCCCTGGACTAAAGTTAAAATGTCTTTGCTTCTGCTGACCTTACTGGTTTGGAGAGTAGTAGCTCAATAAATATTTATAGAGTGTGTGAATACCATCTTCCCTTCTTGGCGTGTTATTGCTCCCAGTCCTCACCTACTCAAAACTGTACCCATTTCTCATCTTCATATTCAAAGTCACTTTCTTCTAAAAGTTTTCCCAGAAAGCTCCAACTCTGAAGGCAGTTGCTTCTATTGGTTTGCTTCTATCAAGTTGGTTTAAAATATACCCCTCTGTTTTACATCTAAGAATCATTGTGAGGCTGATAGGAACTGACGTGTGAATATATTTGGTAAATTATAAACCACGTGTAAATATAAGGCATTACTATTATTAGATAATATTTTCTTCCTTCCAAGGAAACTCTCACCAGTGGATAAACAGGCTAAGTACAATGAGCCTTTATCATTGTGGGAATGGGAATATTTTTCTCCAGGTGGAAGATGCTAAGAGAGTTGCTCTGTTGGCTGAGGAGGATCCGTGTCTCCTAACCTCAAAGAGGGAAACTGAGAATATTGAATAAAATGCAACTGTTGTCAGTCTTTGCCGTAGAAGCATGGATTTCTTACTACCCAAAGTGTGGTCCCTAGACGAGCTGCGTGGGCATCACCTGGGAACTTGCTAGAAATGCAGGATGTCAGACCCTACCTTTACCATCTGAATCTGACTTTGTGTTTGATACTATCTGCTGCTTCAGGACTAGAGTTTGTAAAGCTCAAGGGACAGTAAAAGGAGTGTTCCTCCTGAAGTGCCTGACTGGTCCCGGAGGGAAAAAATTGACTTTGACTTATATGCTTTTTCCATCTCTATCTTGTTTGTGTATTTGGGAAGGGATGGAGGGAAATGTAAGGACAACCGAGTGTTACAAATTCCACTTCTCAGATTGTAAAACCGAGAAATCCTATGATTGGAAACATGCTGTCAGATGAATTTCTAACTGCGTTTCTGATACAGGATCAATATTGGTTTATTTTATTGTATGTTAAATTGCAGTAAGAACACTTAACATGAGATCTACTCTCTCAACAAAATTTTAAGTGTGCTGTATACAATATATTGTTAACTGTAGCCCCAGTATTGTACGGCAGCTCTCCTAGAACTTACTCATTTTGTAGAACTGAAATTTTACTCCTCTTGAACAATAACTTTTCATTTTCTCCTCCCTCCAGTCCCTAGGAATTACCATTCTACTTTCTGCTTCTGTGAGTTTGACTCTTTTAGTTTTTAGAGATAGATTGATTGATTTGAGACAGACAGAAAGAGAGAATGCGCATCCACGTGCGCGCACACATACGTGTACACGTGCATGTGCAAGGGGGGAGGGGTAAGAGAGAGGGAGAATCCCAAGCAGATCCCCCACAGATCATGGAACACAAGGTGGGGCTGGATCCCAAGACTCTGGGATCAAGTCCTGGGCCAAAATCAAGAGTCCGATTCTTAACTGATTTGAGGGACCCAGGCATCCCTGTGAATTTGACTATTTTAGATACCAAATAGAAGTAAAAGCATGCAGTTTTTGTCTTTCTGTGGCTGGATCCTGTCGCCTAGAATCATGTCCTCCAGATTCATCCATGTTCTTTCCTATGGCAGGATTTCCTTTTTCAGAGGCTGAATAGTATCCCATTGTGTGGATATCCATTTTCTTTATCCACTCATCTGTTCATGGATACTTAGGTTTCCCTGTCTTCGCTATTGTGACTAATACTGCAATGACCTTGAGAGCACAGATAAACTCTTTGAGATCCTAACATCAATTTCAGGGATATATATTCAAAGTGGGATTGCTGGATCATATGTTAATTCTATTTTTAATTTTTGTGGAACCTTCATAGTATTTTCCATAAGCAACTACACTATTTTGAATTCCTACCAACAGCACACAAGGGTTCTCTTGTGTAGTCCCTTATGATCCATTTTATTCTCTCCTGTCAGATGTAATATTTCCCTTTTCCCTTATAATATTATTTATTTGATTCTTCTAATTTTTCTTATCTGTGAACGATTTGTCTGTTCTTTCTTTAAAAAAAAAAACTTGACTTTGTTGATTTTTTTTCTATTTGTTTTTCCATTCTCAATTTCATTGATTTCTTCTCTAATCTCTATTGTTTATTCTCTCTGTTAAGTTGTGGCTTGGTTTTTTCTTTTTCTTCTTCTTTTTTTCAAGTTTCTTGAGTTTTAAGGTTGGGTTTTTGTTTTTGTTTTGTTTTGTTTTTTTAGATTTTTCTTCTTTAATGCAGGTGTTTATTACTTAAACTTCCCTCCTGGTTCTCTTTTCACTGTATCCTATATGTTTTTGTATGTTATACTTTTGTTTTTATTTGTCTCAAGTAATTTCTGTTTTTCCTTTTGATACCTTCTCTGACCCAATGGTTGTTCAAGAATGTGTTATTTAACTTCCACATATTTGTGGATTTTCTAGTTTTCCTTCTCTTACTGATTTCTAGTTTCATTCCACTTTGCTTTTGAAATGCTACCTGGTATGATTTCAATATTCTTACCATTGAAATTAAGACTTGTTTTGAGACGTAACGTGTGCTTTTTCCTGGAGAATGTTCCATGTGTGATTGAAGAAAATGTGTATTTTACTGCTGTTGAGTGGAATGTTCCGTCTGTTTCTGTTAGGTTCACCTGGTCTTTAGTGTTGTCCAGTCCCCTGTTTCCTTACTGCTCTTCTGTCTGGATATTCTGTCCATTATTGAGGTCTTTTACTATTATTATGTTACTGTCTGTTTTTCCCTTCAGATCTGTCAATGTTTGCTTTATTTATTTAGGTGCTCTCTTATCAGGTGAATATATATTTATAATTGTTATATCTTGATGAAATGATCCTTTTCTCGTTACATAATGTCCTTCTTTGCCTTTAGTGACATTTCACTTAAAGTCTATTTTGTCTGATATAAGTTTGCTCATCTCTGCTCTTTTTTTTTTTTTTAACCATTTTTATGGCCTATCTTTATCATCTCTTCACTTTTAGCCCATTTATCCTTAAAGTTAAAGTAAGCCTGTTGTAAATAGCATATAGTTGTTTCTCTCTCTCCCTCTCTACCTTTTTTGTATTAACGTATTCATCCTTTTGACAGAGAATCTAATTCATTTATGTTAAAGTAATTATTAATGTGAAAGGATTTATTATTGACATTTTGCCATGTTTTTGTCTGTTTTGTAGTTCTTTTGTTCCTTGTTTTTTCTTTTGCTTTCTTCCTTTTGTGTTTTGTTGGGGTTTTTTGTGGTAATATGTTTGATTTCTTTCTCTTTATCTTTTTTTAAAACTTTAAGAAAAAGATTTTCTTTATTTATTTGACAGACAGATCACAAGTAGGCAGAGGCAGGCAGAGAGAGGAAGAAGCAGGTTCCCTGCTGAGCAGAGAGCCCGATGTGAGGCTCAGTCCTAGGACCCTGGCATGATGACCTGAGCAGAAGGCAGAGGCTTTAACCCACTGAGCCACCCAGGCGCCCCTCTCTTTGTTTGTCTTTTATAGGTTTTTTTTGTGGTTACCATGAGGCTTACATAAAACTTTTTATAGCTATGAGTATTTTAAACAGATAACAACATTACTCCTATAGTATATAAAAATTCTACACTTTGACCTCTCCCCTCCCCCATATTCTTTATGGTGACAATTCACATCTTGTTATGTTGTATATCCATTTCTTTGTATATCCAAATATTTGTGGTTATAGTTATTCTTAATACTAATCCCTAAACTTTAATATTAACATAAAAAATTATTTACATGCTGCCATTCCACTATTACAGTATAGTGTATTCATCTGTATAATTACTTTCACCAATGAATTCTATACTTTCATATGCTTTCTTATTCCTGTTCGAGGTCCTTTCATTTAAACTTGAAGAACTCACTTTAACACTGTGCAGATTACCAAGCATTTAATTTAATTTAACTTAATTTAATTACTGAGGTGAACATAAAATCAACTATTCTAAAGTGTACAACACAGTGTAATTTATTATATTCACAGTGTGTGCAACCATTACCTATCTCTAGTTCCAAAACATTTTTATCATCCCCAAAAGAGAACCCATATACACCCAGTAAGCACCTATCCTTCTCCCCCCAGTCCTTGGCAACCAGTCTGCTTTCTGTTTCTATGGGTTTATTTATTCTGTTTATTTCATCTTAACAGAATCACACAATGGGTGACATTCTTTGTCTGGCCACTTTCACATAGCTCACTTTTTTTTTTTTTTTTTTTTTTTTTTAGGTATATCTATGTGTCATAATTTCATTCCTTTCTGTGACTGAATAATATACAACATTTTGTTCCCATTCATCCGCTGATGGACATTTGAGGTGTGTTCAACTTTTGGTTATTGTGAATGAATTACTTAAATTTTTGCCCCCACTTTCCTCATCTGCAAAGTGAGGATAATAATTCCTTACGCTCAGGGTCACTGTGAAGACTGGAGCGAATACAGGTCATATGTCTGGTTCTAAGTAAGTAAGTACTAAATAAAAACTATTGGAATCATTTCTGTATGTGTGAGATCAGAGAAAAAAGCTATTAAAATAGGCCTTTGGTTGGTTTGCAGACAAGATAAATATTCCTATTTTTTAAACCCTAAAGACTCAATCAGTTCTTCTCATCTTGTCTTATCTGTTCATATTTGGGTTATAAACTTCATTTTTCAGGTCTCCTTACTATAGAAATTATTCATCTTTTTGCTATTCTCTTTACCTATCTGCTTTCATTTTTTCCTCTGAGTTTTGTTCATTCATTTTTTTCATTCATTCTTTCATCCATCAACAATTACCAGTTTCAGTTTTAAATGCTGGATTATAGCAGGAAAAAAAAAATTAGACTCAGACTGAGATGTCTTCCATAGTATGATATTCTGGAGTTGGGGGGAGGAGAGATTAAAAACCAACAAACCCTATGTCAGGTTCAAGGTATATGCTAAGAAGCAAAACAAAACAGAGAAATGGGATAGAGAGAATTTGAATTAAGTCAGAGGATCCTCTCTGGTCATATGAGTTCAGCAGTTTTCTGAATGAGGACCCGGCGATGCTTTTCTGAATTAAATGTCCTGTTGGGAGGGAAGAGGGAAGCCACTGGGACATTTGAGCAACATAGCTTGAGCTGACTTTCACGTTGGGTAGAACCCTTTGCCTGCTGCCATGTGCTATTGACAACTGATTATGCTATTGACAATTGTTATCTCGGTCTCCTTCCTTGGTTCCTTTCTCTGAGATTTTGTTTCATGAGCCCTTCCTGAGAGTTCACTTTCTTGATGAAGTCTTTCAGATGCAGCTTTATAAGCTGAGACCATCCCTTTCACCTTATTCCACCTCTTAGCTCTTTGGGGAAGAAGGAAAACACCACACAAAAGAAGCTTTCACCACTGAATTTTCACCATCTCGACAGCCTCTGGTGACAAGGATCTGTAGCTGGAGGCCACTGCTTCCTTCCTGGTTAGACGTGAAGACTTCCCTGATCTTTGTCTTCACTGGGGACTAAGGTGTGAGAATTAGGCAGAATCTTAGAAGTTTTTTCTAGAGCAAGACTACCTTTTGACCTTTTGTCTTTGCCAATGTGCATTTTTCCCAACTAAATTCAGAAGTAGGGAAGGTTATTTTTGGTAACTGAAGTGAAAGATCAACAGATAACCAGTTCTTTTGGGGATTCAGATTTGGAAATTCCATATCCAGTTCTCACTCCCCTGAACGACCTTACTTTCTCCCAAGGGCATTCCATCCACACTCAGGATAAAGTGACATGGTGAAAAAAGCACTGGACTAGGATCCAGAGGTCTGAATCTTAGACTGGACTGATACTAACCAACCATGGGTTTGTTAGTGAATAGGTGTGTTAAAATTAAAAACCAGATACTTGCTTTGAAAATTCCTTGAGTAGACAAAACCAGTTAAGTCATAAAAACAAAACTTAACCTAGTTTATTTTTGCAAGATTAACTTGACCTGGGTCATTTTTTGCTTGTGCCTCTAAAAATCATAAGCGAAACTTAAACTGTTTCTCAAGGTGGATATAAGGTAACCATTGACCAATTTCTCATTGTTTAAGAAAATTCTAATATTATAACCAATCACAGTGAAGAATAAAACCACAGCTTTCCATTATATAAGCTGCTTTATAACAGTGTACCCTTGAGCCTCTTTCCATGCTTTGGTTTGAGTGCTCCTGGTTTGCAAATTGTCTTTTTGGTGAGTGCACAATTAACTTTTACTAGGTAGTACTTCAGTGATTCACTGGTTTTACTTTTGTTACTTTTGAACTTGTGACAGGTGGTAGAACAGAATGAGGGAATAATAGGAGCTCTAGAGTCAAACTAGCAAATTTGAGTGTGTGGCTCTACAACTAATTGGTTATATATAATTAGGTAAATTATTTACTTCCTATATTTCATATTGTCCTTTTCTATCAAATGGGAATCATAATTGTACTTACCTCCCAGGACTGCTTGAATATTAAATGAGATAATTGAACTAAAAGCACTTAGAACAGCTTTGGGTGTGTGGTAATGTTTATGGTTAGTATAACCGTTAGTATGGTTAGTTGACAAGTCAATCACCTAAGCTGTGTTCAAGTGTTTGCAATCATTTATGGAACGTCTTATAGAACTGATGATGTTTGGCAGAGGAAAAGCGAGGTAACTGGTTGGCTTTATTCAATCATAAAAATGATTGTCACATGAAAAAGATTCTTCTGAATTGTTTAGAAAGTTCTTCAGAGTTTAACTAAAAATAATGGAGAACTTTCAATATAATCAATTGGACATGAGAATTAGAATCATAATTTTGCAAAGCAGTGAGCTGTCACTGAAAGAGTTTAAGCAAAGATGGGCTCTCTGTTTGGATTAGCATAAAAGGGATTCCCTTCTCTAAAATGTGATTGCAAAAAAGTCAGAGGAGTCCTTTTTCCCCAAAAGTTATTTCTCATCCCCCTTTCTTCTCTTACTGTTTTTTTGACCCCTCCCCTTCCTTAAAGGAACGAATGAGTGTTTACCAAATAGGTGTGATGGTGTCAGTAGTGCTCAAGGCCAGTAAAGCTATTTTTTAGATGAGAAAACTGTTGCTGAAAGACAATTGCATTGTGTCATGGGCAGCCAATGAAAAAATCCAGATCAGCTAATGACTGGAAATGTGAAAGCTTCCAGGGCACGCCTAAAGCCTGGCACTAAGACCTAATTAATAATGGGAAACCATGCAAGTCAATATAGAAAGCTTACTTTATTCTTTATTTTTAGAAAGCTTGCTTAAAGATTTGGTGAGTGCTGTGAAGTGTGTAAACCTGGTGATTCACAGACCTGTACCCCTGGGGATAAAAATATATGTTTATAAAAAATACAAAATTAAAAAAAAAATAAAAAAAAAATAATAAACATATATGAGTGTTGGTAGAAGTTCTGAAATGTTCCCACACAACCCCTGACACCTCTGTCAGCATCTCTGCCTGCCTGCTATTACCACATTTCCTGACTTTAAATAACATGGTATACTTTTGAATCAGGTTTCCAGATGTACAACCCTCAAACAGTAATACATCATCAGAAAACAAAATGGTGAGGTTAAAAGTGACTACTTAGATATGCCTCCTATATCTCAGACCTCTCCCATGAATCTCCTGTCTTTTCCTGTTGTCGTTCCATTGGTCATCTTAGTCAATTAGGGCAGCTCTAACAAAATAGCCTAGATATTATGGTTGGTGTGAACAGAAATTTACTTCTTCTGGTTCCAGAAGCTGGATATCTAAGATTGGGGTATCACCATGGATGGTCAGGTTCTGGTGAGAGCTCTCTTCCTCATTCATAGAGAGCTATCTTCTTGCTATATCCCTACATGACTGAAAGAGGACTGGTTGCCTTCTTCTCATTGAAAGGGCATTAATCTCATCATGGAGGATCCACATTCATGACTTCATTTAAACCTATTTACCTCCCAAGGGTCCAGCTCCAAATACCATCAGACTGAAAATTAAGGCTTCAACGTATGAATTTGAGATGATACAAACATTTAGTCCTTGCACTGGTCTCCTTACTCTTGTTCCTGGGCCTTGACATTTGTTGTTCCCCTTGTCTGAAACGTACTCTCTCTTCCATGTTCATATATTTTCTCCCTTCCTGTCTTCAGGCTTTTCCTCAAATAGCACTGGTTTCTTATCAGTGAGGTCTTCCCAGATCTCCCCATTTGAAATTATCTCCTATGGACCTCCCTAACCTCTTTTCCTATTTAATTTTTTATCACAACTTGTATCATCTTCTTTCACAGTTTTGAGTAACCCCAGAAGTAGACACTGTGCCAAGATTTCAAGGGTAAGTGATTCCTTAAGAGATGCTCCAAAGTTACACCATTGAAGTGCAGAAGAAGCTGGGGTATTTTTATGTCAACTTCCATTAGTCATTGGCTGAAGGCTTCTTGGGGATAAAGTATTAATTTCTGCTTTACTCAAGGTGGACAAATAAGCTTTCTGTGACTTTGGAAAAAGTCTCAAAGCAAAGACATGCAGATCTCAGCTCCTGGAATGGGAAGATGCACACCGAAGTGGTAATATGATATGGTATTCAGGGTTATGAGTGCAGCACCAGTATCTGCTACACCATCTGACATACCATATAGTTTATAGGGATATATCATATGTATCACATATTATAACATATGTGTGTGTGTATGTGTGTGTGTGTATTCCCACTTCCAGAATGTAAGCTCTATGGGGGCAAGAATTGTCTGTTTAGTTCTCTGCTGAACTTAGAACAATGCCTAACAACCTGGTACATGCTAGTGTTGAATAAATACTTTTAAATGGATTAATGGTATAGATCAGAGATTTTAAACTGTGCATTGTGACCTGCTTAGCAGGTCATGAAATTAATTTCACAACCATCAGTAATAGAAAGAGAGAGAAAAGAAGTATATTGCTGGTAGTAAGGGTAAGTACTGTTTTATAGAATTTTGCACTATAATATAGTGATTTAATGTACATACTATAATTATTCAATTAAAATAAAACATATAAATTAAGTTTATATTGGGTCCTATTATAAAATGTACTTTTCACTCAGTGTTGTCATTTTTGACAATAACGATCAAATTTTCACTTTGGAATTGGAATGATACTGAGAAGATTAGTGGGGCCCCTGCACAAGGATGACATGCAAATTCATGAAGGGTCCCCTACTTTTGGAATGCATTTGAATTTAAATGACCATCAGCTTAAAATAGATTGCTCTTGTGTGTGTATGTGTGTGTGTGTGTGTGTGTGTGTGTATGCTATTATAACCACAAAACAAACACCTATAATAGGGACACAAAAAACATAGCAAAAAACAAACAGCACTGAAAACCACCAAACCATAAAAAGACCAAGAGAAGAAGGAAGGAACAGAGGACATCAAAAATAACCAAAAAACAATTAAAACACAATGTCAATTACACACCACACAAAAACAATTAACACGATGTCAATAAATAATACCTATCAATAATTACTTTAAAGTGAATTAAATGATGCCATCGAAAGACATAGGGTGGCCGAATGGATTAAAAAGAAAAACAAAACACCGAGGCCCATCTCTGTTGCCTGTCACAGGCTCACTTCAGATCTAAAAATGCACAGAGGCTGAGAGTAAAAGGATGGAAAAGAATATTCCACAAAAAGAAAGCTGGAGTATATATCAGATAATACCAGTCTTTAAAATAAAGACTGTAACAAGACAAAGAAGGATATTACATAATGATAAAAGGGTCAATCCAAGAAGAGGATTTAACATTCATACATATTTATGCACCCACACTAGAAAAAGTGAAAAGTATAAAGCAAACATTAGCAGACATAAAGAGAGAAGTTGACAATTATACAGTAATGGTAGGGGACTTAAAAAACCCACTTACATCAATGGATAGATCATTCAGACAGAGAATTAATAAGGAAACGACCTTAGATGACACATTAGACTAGATGAACTTATTATATACAGAACATTTCATCCAGAAACTGCAGAAAACACATTTATTTCAAATACACATGAAAAATTTTCCAGGATAGATCACATGTTAGACCACAAAACAAGTCATAAAAAACACAAACAGTTTAAAATCAGATCAACCATCTTCTCTGGACACAATGGTATAAAACTAGAAATCAATTACAAGATGAAAACTGGAAAAAACACGAACATGGAGCCTAAAACAACATACTCTGAAACACATAGTGAAGCATTCAAAGAGGAAATCAATGAAGAAAACAAGGAGGAAAGCAAAAAATACCTTGAGAGAAACTGAAAATGAGAATGCTATTTTCTCAGATCTATGGGACACAGCAAAAACAGTTCTAAGAGGAAAGTTCATAATGATACAGGCACCTCAAGAAACAAGGAAAGTCTCAAATAATATGACTTTATACCCAAGAAACTAAACAAAAAATAAAAATAAACAAAACTGAAAGTTAGTACAAGGAAGAAAATAAGATCACAGCAGAAATAAATGAAATAGAGACTAAAAAAAAAAAAAAAGGAAAGATCTATGAAACTAAAAAGATTCTTTGAAAAGATAATAAGAAAATGATGAACCTCTAGCCAAACTCATAAAGAAAGAAAGAACAAGATCTCAAATAAATAAAATAAAAAATGAAAGAGAAGTTACAAGTGATTTCACAACAAAAAATAATAAGGTATTACTATGAACAATTATACAACAACAAATTGCAAACCTAGAAGAAATGGATAAATTCCTAAAAACACACAACTTTTAAGACTGAATCATAAGGAAATAGGAAATCTGAAAAGACTAATTGCAAGCAATTAAAATTGAATCGGTACTTTGAAGGTTTCTTAAAATGCAAAAGCCCAGGACCAGATAGTATTATAGTGAAATCTATCACACATTTAAAGAAGTTGTAGTATACATACATGTGTAAAGATAATGTAATATTACTCAGCCATGTAAAAGAATGAAATCTCACTATTTACAACAATAAAGCTAGAGAGTATTATAAGTGAAATAAGTCAGTCAGAAAAAAACAAATACCGTGTGATTTCACTCATAAGTGGATTTTAAGAAACAAAACAGATGAACCATAAAACAGACTCTTAACTCTAGAGAACAAACTGAGGGTTGTTGGAGGGGAGATGGATAGGGGGATAGAAGAGATGGGTGATGGGTATTAAGGAGGGCATTTGATTGTGATGATCACTGGGTGTTGGATGTGATTGATGAATCCCTGAATCCTATACCTGAAACTAATATTACACTTTATGCTATCTAACTGGAACTTAAATAAAATTTGGAAGAAAAAAAAAGAATAAAACACCTAGGAATAAATTTAACCAAGGAAGTGAAAGATCTGAAAACTGTGACATTGATGAAAGAAATTGAAAACAAATTCTTCAATTAATTAAAGGAAATAAGTGAAAATAAATGCAGAGATAGACTATGCTAATGGATTGGAAGAATTAATATTAAAATGTCCATTTTACTCAAAGACACCTACAGATTCAATGCAATCCCCATCAAATTACCAAAGGTATTTTGCACACAACTAGAACAAGAAGTGCCAAAATTTGTATGAACCACAAAAGACTCTGAAAGCCAAAGCAATCTTGAGAAAGAACAAGAATACTGGAAGTTTCATGCTCCCTGATTTCAAACTGTATCACAAAGCTGTAGTAATCAAAACAGTATGGTACTGGCATGAAAACAAGACAGTGGATAGACTAAAAAGACTCTAGAAGTAAACCCACTCATATATAGTCAGTTAATCTATGATAAAGATGGCAAGAATATGCAATGGGGAATGGACAATCTACTCAATAAATAGTATTGGGAAAACTGGACAACTACATGCAAAAGAATGAAACTGGACCACTTTTTTACAATACATAGAAAATTAAACTCAAAACTGGTTAAAGACATGAATGTCAGATCTAAAGTCATAAAATTTCCTGAAGATAACATGGGTAGTTATTTATGATATTAGTGTCTTTCTTTCTTTCTTTCTTTCTTTCTTTCTTTCTTTCTTTCTTTCTTTCTTTCTTTCTTT
>NC_081568.1:27335180-27374466 GCF_022355385.1 Mustela nigripes
TGTCTCCATCTTCTCAGTTAAGAGCAGCAAAACCTAAAATAAAGAAATGGACTTACATCAAACCAAAAAGCTTTTGCACAGTGAAGAAAACCACTAACAAAATGAAAAGGAAACATACTGAATAGGAGAAGATGATTGTAAATCACACATCCAATAAGAGGTTAAGATCCAAAATATATAAAAAACCTACACAACTTAATATACAAAAAACCAAACAACCTGATTACAAAATGGGCAGAGGATCTGAATAGAAGACCTACAGATGGCCACAGGCCAGTGAAAAGATTCTCAATATCATTGATCATCAGGAAAATGCAAATCAAAGCCACAATGAGATATCACCTCTCAGTCACCCCCGTAGGCACAGTGGATCTCCGTTCAGTTGCATCAGGTGGGGTGTGGCTCTAGGTAGGGTCTGTTGAAACCAAACCAAACCAAACCAAACCAAACCAAACCAAACCAAATCAAACCAAAACCCCACTAGTTTGCTGGGACCAGAAGAGTCAGGATGAGCCCTTTGGGAAGTGAAAGTACACTACCCAAAGGATGTTTTCCTATTAATTTCAACAATCCTGTGTAGGGAGAATAAACAGAGGGAAGATGTGGAGGGGTGGGTGGGGGGAGAGAAGACAGAAGGGACCAGAAAGGCAGGGAGGAGGGGAGAACGGAAGGCAGGGGAGGGGAAGGTGGGGGAGAGGACAATAGAAGGAACAATTTTTTTTTGGTCCCCTGACCTGGAGGCCTGCTGTCTTGATCCTTTGCAACGAACTGGCCTTTTTTGGGCCAGGAACACAAATCCCCTCGCCTACAGGCAGGAGCTCCTGGCCCCGGCCTAGGCCTATTTTGATCAAAACCATCCATCCAGACGGAGTCAGCTCTTTTCTGTCCTCAGACAGGTCCTTGGGGTGGGTTCCTGGGTTGGTAGGAGCAGAGCTAGGAAGAGCTTGTGGCCCCACTCTGAATAAATCATCAGCTTGCTGGCTGTTAGCTAAAAAGTGGGGAAGACACCAAATCTAAAAGATTATCATTTGATCTGCTGTTCCTTCTCTCTCTCTCTTTCTTTAATTTTAAAAGGAAAGTTCACTCTCTCTCTGTCCAGCCTATGGTGTATCAAACAAGCTGCTTCCTTTTGGAGCAAGGAAAGCCTCCATGAAGGCCGAGGGGGGTCGAGCTGCACGGCTGGGGCACCATTTGGCAGGAGGGGTGCCTGCCCCATCAGCTTGGGCTGGAACAGCCATGGCCAGTGGCTTCTCTCAGCCCTTCCAGGCCCTCTCCCTCAACCTGCGGAGCTCCTTTGTTGGCTGGAATCCTGAAGCCAACTTTTGCTCCATATGGGAGGAATGGGGCGGGCAGAGGCTACTGTCTACCTCGGGATTCACAATTAGAGAAAGAGATGAGCTGGGCGGTTGGCAGGGTCTCTATTCCTTGCCCTCTTCACCGTGTCTCCTGTTGTCTAATAATTCTGGGGCAGGATGGGCAATTCAGAGAAATCCTCTGTGCCAGGGCCCTCCGTGTGGATAGGCGGTGGCTGCCAAGGCAAACAGCACACTCCGCTCCACCGAAAGGCAAGCCCCGCCTCTCATCGCTCGCACGAGGAAGCCGACCTTGGCACAGTGCGGTGCGCGCAGGTGGGTGGCACCAGCCCTCTTCACCTGTACTGGGGATAAAATGATTTGTTTTACTGGAGTTGTGCTCCCTGCCCCCTATCATTCAGCTTTAAATGGGTAGTGGATCAAAGGTCTTAGGCCAAGTGGCAATTATACCTTTGCTTGAGTCAGTTGGCTTATCGTCTTCCTGAATTCAAAAGGCGCAGGACCTTGAACGTCTTGGGATTTTACAGTCTTACCAGAAGTGAGGTTGTTCTCAAAATTGTCCTGATGTTTGCTCCCCTCCTGATAAATACCTTAAAAAAAAATTTTTTTTTTTTAAATTTATTTGAGGAAGAGAAACAGAGATAGGGACAGAGGGCATGAGACAGGCCCCCCGCTGAGCAGGGAACCCGACGTAGGGCTCGATCCCAGGACCCTGGGACCATGGCCTGAGCCGAGGGCAGACACTTAACCGGATCACCCAGACGTCCCTGATAAACACCCATCTTAAAAGGAGTCTGCCTCTGTTTTTATAACCTACACAAATCTTCCAGGAGATAATACTTCTGGCGACGTTTAATGTCTGTTCATGCTGTTGCAACCTGAGCCGATCGCTTGGTGCAGGGTTTCTATGCTGCTACAATGTCACTTCATTTATAAATAGAACGGAGGCCTTAAAGGGCAGTACTAGCAATGAAGCGGAATGTCGCTCATATACTTCTTTCAAAAATGGAGAGGTTTTAAAATTTTTGTATTGTGTTAATTTTTTTATTGAAGCATAATTTTAATTATTTGTATTGTGTTTCTTTTTTTATTGAAGCATAATTCACAGTGTTCTATTAGTTTTAGGTGTACAACATATTGGTCCAACAATTCTGTCCATTCCTCAGTGCTCACCACAATAAGTGTAGTTGCCACCTGTTACCATACAGTCATCACAATATTATTGACTGTATCCTCTGTGCGGTACTTCTCATCTCCAGGGCTTACTTATTCTATAACTGGAAGTTTGTACCTCTTTATCCTCTTTCTTTATGTAACATGTTCTTCACACCCCCTTCTGGCAACCACCACTTTCTTTGTTTTCTGTATTTATGAATCTGTTTGTTGGGTTTGCTTTTTACAGATTCACATCTGTAAATCTACTCAAGTTGCTATTTGTCGTTCTCTGACTTGACTTAGCATAATATCCTCTAAGTCCATCCATGCTGTCATAAATGGCAAGGCTTCATTCTTTTTTGTTGCTGAGTAATATTCCGTTGAATATATCTACCACATCTCTTATCCATTCAGTTTTTATGGGCACTTGGTTTGTTTCCATATCTTGGCTACTGTAAATAATGCTGCTATAAATATATAAAATGCTGCTATGCTATAAACATAGATCTTTTCGAATTAGTGTTTTCAGTTTCTTTGGGTTAATGCCCAGCAATGGAATGACTGGATCATACGGCATTTAAAAATCAGGAGATTTTACTAAAAATGTATAGTTGCAGCTTTTCTTGAAAGAACACTGTTTGTCTCCCCAGGGTCTCCCATTCCCATCTGTCAACAGTCCGCTGGCCCTGAGCGGTGGCTCCTCTGTCACATGGTGCTGGCTTCCTGTTGTCTCCCGGACCTGGAAGCCAGCTGCTTGCCAGTTGTTATTTATTATTTCACTGGTGGTGTTGTTTTTCCTAGACTAGACAAACATTTTTCTTTGTCTAGGTTGCTACTAAAAGTAATAAAATAAACATTAAACTGATAGAGCCCCCTGTTTCTAGGGAACATGTGGGAAGATTCTAATGGTCAAAGGGAAGGATGGTTTTATCTCCAGACTCATTTCTCTTGTTTGTGTCGCCTTCTGACTGCTGTGCGAATTCGTGACTGTGACACCATGTATATTCATTTTCAGCATTCCACACATTCTGAAAAGGCAATTCACATGCTATAGCTTGTCTTTGGTGTTACCTTCATCCTTTTCTGATGCTTTTTATGACACCTCAAAGAAACTAATAACAAATGACTCAAGAATGTCAGAGACCAATGGATCAAAGGTAAGCAGTGGAATTCACCATGGTCATTAGCAAAGGCCAAAAACAAAATTTAGAAATAATAGGAGATGTGTGTTTTTCCCTTTTTGCTGGAGAAACACATTGGCTGGCTGAAGAAACACATTGTCTATATTTTGAAAAATCACTGTTAGGTCTCATCAGAGACCACGCTCACTTTTCATCACATGTGGGTTTAATTTGCATTAATTTTCTTCAGAACCACATGTAAGATTCTGCAAAGGTACTCAAGTTGCTAATTATGAATACCCTTTATTTCCACAAAAGCTTCAAATTAGAAATTTTAGGAAAGTGCTTCAAGACAGAAGACAGGTTCTAGAACAAAGCCTCAAGATATCAAATTCAGAAACTAACTTTATTCCTGTTGGTCTGGATTGGAACGCAGATAGAGTGATAATGAAAAAAGTAGATTTTATTAAATGTTTCCAGTTCTGGGAGAGTTTCATAAATCCCTAAGGTCCTACAGACTACCCCCTGCAGTGAATCCCAAGAACCCATCATCCCCTTCTTACCACTTGCCCTGGGAAATAGAACCTAAGTGAGCGAAACCCATCAACATCAGGCAGCTGTTTTCTATGCCAGAAAGGTGTAAATCATCCAGAAGGAGACATGGAAAAGATGCAGTTTTTAAGAGCGACAAGCTGTGAGGAAATGAACGGTGTGGGTGGGTGGGGGGTGGGGGGTTTGGAAAGAAGGGAGTTTAGAACCTCAAGAATGGAATTAATCTGTTTAGGATTTCGAGGGAGAGTTATTTTGCCAGAATCTATATTCATGTTGGCATGCGAGGGAAATAGAGACCAGGGAAAATTTGAGAGGTGAATATCTAAAAGGGGTATACTTTCTAGATTTTAGGGAGAGAAAGAAATCCTCACAGACAATTATTTAACATTTACCATTTTTTTCTTTATCGTTCATTCTCTGTGTGTGTGCACGTAGACATATATACATCTCTCTCTCCCTCTCTCTGTATCTGTAGCTGAATCATTGCATTTCACAGCGCCTTATCTCTCACTGGCATGTGTCTATTTCTTTATCTTTTTGGAACTACTGTTAGATTTGTTGTTACAAATTGTTACAACTATTATAGTTGTAGTAAGCATAAGACTACATCTCCAAATGCTTTAACATGCAACATCTAATACAGACATTCTTCTGTAGAACCACAAAAGTATAAAATTTAAAATCCTTATCTAATACACAATCCATACCCAAATTTCCAAAATTGTCCCCAACTGTCCTGTACAGCTTGTGTTTTTCCCAGACCAGGATTCATTTAAGGAACATGTTTTGCATTTAATTGTCCATTGTCTTTAATCTTTATTCTAGAGCAATCATCCTGCGTTCCATGACACTGACATTTTTAATGAGTCCATTCTAGTCGTCTTGTGTCTTCCTGTATTGTTTCACAAGTGTGAGTATGTGTGTGTGCGCATGCATGTGTACATTTGTTTTGATTGCACTAACAGATCTCATGATTTAGGAGCATGGGCTTTGAAACCAGATGGTTGGAATCATAGGTTCACCTACCAGTTTCAGGATCTTATACACGTTAAGTAATCTCTCTGCACCCCAGTCACAGCTAAACAATGGGCATAAAATGGATGTAATCGTTGCGTGAATATTTATGCACATATTAGTCGCTAGCTATTGTTTTTGCTAGAGAATACATTAAGCTTCAGTCTTACAGTAGGTGGGAGAATTTCATGTGATTTTGGATATGTTTCAGTTACAAATGACTTAAAAGTAATTTATTCTTGATTTAGAATAGTAACAATTATAGTAATATATCACCTCTTTTTAAGATAAAACTATTTAGTCTCTAATTACTATATCTAATGGTACAGATTTAAGATGACGCCAACATTATATGGTTAATTTTAATGGCAAGTGCATAAAGGTTAATTGTGTGGTGTTGGGAGTAAAAATATCTTGATTCACCACTCACCTTGGCTACTCACGACCCATTTGAGCACATCACTTACTTTCTGAACTGTCATTTCTTCAGCTGGTAAAGTGGGGATAATCACAACTATCTGAGAGATGTGTTTCTAAAACTCCAGGTTCTTTCCCTGCCACTCAGCAAGCCCTTTAAAATGCTTGCTTTCACTTATGGTTTGTCTCCCTCCCAATCCCATCTTGTTTCATTTATTCTTCTACCCACTAAAAAAAAATATATTAAAAAAAAAAATGCTTGCTTTCAGAGTATTACTGTGAAGTCTTCCATGGAAAGAAAAAATCTGCTCACTAACTTGCTTTCAATAGGTGTTACCAACACTCCGTGAAATGACTAAAAATTACTGAACATTGGTGATTTAGTGACAATTCATTTTTTATTAGCTAGACCATCCTCTCTCTTATACATTTCTAAAGGATCTGGACCTTTTTAGGTGATAAACGTAAATCTCTGCCTCATAGGGTAAAAGCACTTGAAGATTTGCATTTGTTTATGGAGGTTGTTTTGTTTCATTCTGTCACTAGTCCAAGTTGGTAAGCATTTCAAAGAGAGGCAAGACAGCATTTGCAAAGAGCCTGTGCTATGGAGAGAGTGAGAGAGACTGGTACCACCCCTTACTAGGTGTTTGGGGCTGGGAAAATAACGCAACACTTTGGGACCAGGGCTTCATGTGCACCTACACCAAGGAAGTGTCTACCTTTCTTTTTTGCTTTTTAAGATTTATTTGTTTATTTGAGAGAGAGCGTGAGCACAAGTAGGGGTTTGGGGGGAGGACAAAGGTAGGGAGAAAAGCAGTCTCCCCCGCCTAACAGGGAGCCTGATGTGGAGCTTGATCCCAGGACCCTGGGATCATGACCTGAGCTGAAAGCACCCAGGTGGCCCATGGAAGTATCTAGCTTTCTACATGCAAGTTTAGGGTGTCTGGAAAACTACATCTCTCCCACAAGCTAGCTGGAGATTGACATTCTTTTTTTTTTTTTTTAAACATCTTATTAACAAATTCACAAGAAGTTGAAAAACTGTGTAACGGGGTCTGGTGTACCCTTGCTCCAATTTCCTCCACTGGTTACATTTTATTACATTTTATGTAGCGAGGCTGAGACACTGGAGCTTGACATTCTGTATTAGAAAAGATCACCTTTCTTTCCTCAGTGAGACAAAGACATATGATGCCATCCTCTTTGGAAATGGGAAAATAATGACTTAAAGATTGCAGTCTTCAAAAGAAAACAGGCAAAGGACGCCTGAGTGGGCGAGACACAGCAGAGAGAGGAGCTGAGATTGCCGCCTCCTCTTCAAACCTCATCAGAAACAACGGAGGCAGAAGCGACTCCATGGCTGTGAGGATTTCACTGACGTACGTCTACCGTGGCAGACAGGTTTGAGAAGGCGCTCGTACGTTTTGTTTGCAGTGTGCTATGTGGAGAGGTTGAAGGGAAAGCTTTCAGCTGTGTCAGTTTCAGGAAATGTTCATACTCTTCAAAATATGGAGAACCCCCCGGAAGCTTACATTTCTGTATGAAGATATTTATCATCTTAGAAATTAAAAGTGTACCGTATGGTGATTAACATAACACAATAAAAAATATATAAAAATCTGAAGTATTAATTCCTCTGAAAATAAAAAAAATATGTTCTGTGTTAATAGAGACATTGTTATTTATTTATTCATTCATTTATTTTTTAAAAAGATTTTATTTATTTATTTGGCAGACAGAGATCACAAGTAGGCAGAGAGGCAGGTAGAGAGAGACAGGTGGAAGCAGGCTCCCCGCTGAGCAGAGAACTTGATGTGGGGCTCAATCCCAGGTCTCTGAGATCATGACCTGAGCCAAAGGCAGAGGCTTTAACCCACTGAACCACCTAGGCGCCCGAGAAACAGTTTTTTATTAAAAAAAAAATATATATATATATATATATATATATATATATATATATATATATACACATACCCCCAACAAAACCATTGTGTGAGAAGTGACATTGGTTTATATTTTTGTCAGTTTCTTTTACATTTTGGATTAATAGAAAATAGCTGGAGTTTATATCCGCCTCTGCATTCCCTCTGTTTTGATATGTTACTTTGAAATGGATAAAGAAAAGCTGGTTTCATACATATATATAGTTGAAAGAGATGTTTTTGTATTTTTTAATATTTGAAATATTTTATTTTTAAAAAATATTTTATCTATTTATTTGACAGAGAGCACAAGCAGGGGGAGCACCAGAGGGAGCTGCAGAGAGGGAGAAGGAGAAGCAGACTCTTCACTGAGCAGGGAGCCCAATGTGGGGCTGGATCCCAGGACCCCGAGGTCATGACCTGAACTGAAGGCAGATGCTTAACTGACTGAGCCACCTAGGAGCCATTAATATATTAAATAGTCTATTCAGATAATTCCAGATACAGTTCTTTGACACTGCACTGAAACTCAACAAGTAGCAGTTCCTTCAAAGTTAGCTGTTATGTGGAATCTGACCTAAAACCATACCAGTAATCTTTTGGGAGTCTGTTGTACTGTTGTACGTTGTACCCTGAGTGGATCTTTTATGCACGCAAGGCCCTATAATATCACACCTAGGGCATGTCAACAATATTGCTTCACTGGGTTATCAATGTCTTCCAAATGGTGACACATTTCATCCTACAATATAAACAAAAATCACATTTGTTAACACCATTAAGTCTTCAAGTATTAGGGAGCTGTCAAGCTCACAGAGACGAATTTTCTAAAATTTCTAATTTTCCCTGGAAGGCTCAAATTTTGTCATTGACAACAAATGCTGTTAGTTGGGTTTTTGTGTTTTTCTTTTTTTTTTTTTTTCTTTTTTTTTTGACTTCACAGGTTTACTTTGTTCATTTCTGAGGTGATGTCTGTCAAATGCTTGAGTCTGAATAGCCACAGTTTGTCACGCCTTCTTTCAAGTAAAGCTGATGTTCCCTGAAAACAACAACAACAACAACAACAACAACAACAACAACAAAAACCTCCCAAAACACCAAAACAAATCTCAAGCCCCAGTTGGTTTAGCTTACCAATCCTGTGGGTGCTTTCCCTCTCACATCCCTCTCACAGGGTATGAGGAAAAGTATTAACGTTCCATCCCACAGTCTGGAAAATTTGTATGCAAGGTTTGTGATTTCATAGCGTTAGTAAAATTTCCTGCCTCATTAAGGACATTTTTAAGTAAAACTGGCAGTTTTGAGTTTTGAGTTTTCCCTGTGCATGTGTGTCTGTAACGGACACCGTGACTGCTAACCCAGCAGGGGCCCCATGTTGATTTACACTGAAGCGTCAGCAGTTTTAGCCATTATGACCTGCATCAGTGCAAATATCAAAACAGTGAAAAAGCAAATAAGTGCTGCGACTATTATGAAAATAGTTTTGACCTTGTAGTCCCAGCCCTGAAACGGTCTCAGGTACCCCCAGGGGTCTGTGGACCATACTTGCCAAGGCTGTGGATCAATTTGGTTGTAATTCTGTTGGCAGGCTTTCTGCTAGGCTTTAGGAAGAAGACTACATAGTCTGACCCTCAGTTTTGGAGGCTAAAAATTCGGTGGACAAGACAGATATGACACAACAAGGTAAAAACCATGCTAAATACTGGGTACTCTGAATGCTGAGGAAGGAGTAATTCTTTTGATTGGAGGAGGTGGGGGAAGTCTTAAGAAGATCCTCTGTGCTGGGTCTTGTAAACCACATACGATTTCCACGTGACCAGCAGAGGACACATTAATTTAGCCTAGAGCAGTGGATTACAAAGTGTGGTTCCTGACCATCACGTGAGGACTTAGAAATGTAGAGTCTTGGGCAAGCTCTACTGAATCAGAGACTCTGAGACTGGGGCCCAGCCATCTGTTCAGGTTCTGATGTCTGCGGACGTTGGGGAACCACTGGCCTAGAGCTGAGATTGTATATCTTTAAGAAGAAGTCTCACCTGCATCAGAATCCTCTTGGGTGTGGGGTGCTAGACCTACTTTCCTGGGCCCTACCTCAGTGATATGGATTCAGAACCTATAAAGAGGAGCCTAGGAACCTGGGTGTGCACAAGCTCGCCAGGTGATACTGACTAGAATACAAGCATCATTGACCTGCAAAGATGAGGCTGAAGGAAAACTTCTGACTTTATACCAATTTTTTATTTTGGTAGAAGGAATTTTGGAGGAAGGGATATACACTTACATTGCACCTAATTTCCATTGTAAATTCTATTCATTTGCATTTTGACAGGGTCATGAGTGATCCAGGAATTCTCTGTAGATCCACCAAGTAGACACAGTTCTTTCTGGAAGCCTCTCAGTGGATTAACGATCTTCCCAACTTGTGGTGTGGAGTTGGGGGTTGAGAGCGAAGTAGGTAATCAAGTGCATAGGTAGATGCAAAGAGTAATATATCTACTGGCAGAAGAGACCACCAGAGTGAAGGCCCACATTATGATTCTCTAAGGGAGGTTTGCCCTGCTGGTAGCTCCTGAGGACATCTGGATAGCTGGTTTTGCTCTTCTCCAAGTTAAACATGTTAAGAGACGCCCACAACTTAATTCCTGTGATTAGAGTAGTTACTCTAATCAGATATGTTATTTTCTCACTCTCTATATAAACTTGAGTTAAATAGAATGTCGCTGTTAGAGCATAGGAAGGGAATGCTGATGTAGGATAGTTCATAAGTAAGAACTCTTGGAGAATTCCTGTGTAACCAGCTACATGGATGAAACAGGGTGAAGAGTGGGCAGAATCAGAGGAAAGGCAGAGTTTGAGGAGGAGAGGGTTGTTTTTTTTTTTAACTTTTCTTCTTCCAAAAGGAAAATAAAAGCCATTTGATATGCTTATTATAGAAACCTTATAAATGAGGTGGGGATAGAAAAGGCTAGGTTTTTGGCAGTACTTGGTTAGTGTCTTCAGTTTGAAAATGGCTGGACGTTCGTTCCCTGTGTTTTATAAAGTGCTTTGGGACACATGCACCCTAAAATCAGAAAAAGACAATATTATATATTCAATTCCCAAGTCCTTCTCCCTGCTCTATGTCCCAGAGGCCATCAAAATAAAAAGGTCCTTGTGATTAGATAAACTTTTCTTTCCAGTTGGAAGAAAATTTCACATAATCATAAGAGTCTGTTCCTGCAAACAATGCGATTTAAGAGAAAAGGTGTTGTGGAGTTGTGGGTGAAGGAAGGGAGTTCTCAGACCCCACCTCAAGGCATTTCAATCAGAAACCTACGCTTCTTATAGACACTTTCTGGTCCCATTTGCATTGGAACATTGGTTTCTGAGGTGCTTGACAGAAAATGAAATTGCCCTACCCCATGTGCTATGAGATGTGGGGCGTCGGGAGTTGTCCCCCCCGGGGCAGGAGATATGTTCCTGAAGTGCAGCCAAACTGACCCAAGGCGGGGTGCCTGGGTGGCTCAGTTGGGTGTGCATATAACTCTTGATTTTGGCTCTGGTCATGATCTCAGGGTCATGATCTCGGGATCATGAGGTGGAGCCCCAGGTCGCCCCAGGCCAGACTCTGTTCTTAGTGAGGAGTCTGCTTGAGAGTCTCCCTCTGCCCCTTCCCCCACTCATGCATGCTCTCTCTCAGATAAATAAATAAATCTTAAAAAAAGGGAAAACTTGGGGTGCCTGGGTGGCTCAGCTGGTTAGGTATCTGCCTTCAGCTCAGGTCATGATCCCGGGTCCTGGGATCGATACTGGCACTGGGCTCTGTGCTCAGCAGGGAGCCTGTGTCCTCTTCTCTCTCTGCCTGCCTCTCTGCCTCCTTGTGATCTCTGTCTGTCAAATAAATAAAATCTTAAGATAAAAAAAGGGGGGTGGAAACTTGATCAAAAGGTAGTGTTGGACCAGAAAACACAGTTTTTTCTTTTTACTTCAAAAGAAAAGCCTGTTCATGACAGTTTAGAACACACACAGTCTTGTAAGAAATCATTTGGGAAGAACTTACCCATGCTTTAATCAAGAAAAATAAACTCCAGCTCACTGGCACTCGGAGTCTTTTCTGCTTTGGAATTGTCCGTGTTGGTGAGACTAGCCACATTTTCCAAGCAGGAAGAAATACCACTTCGGCTGACCTGCAACTGCAACCTTGCTGATACTCACAATCCGTCTGGCTTGAGCAGTGTAAGTAAGTGTGAACCCGATATGGCTCTCTTGGCAAAACCTGCCACGCCCGAATGAGCATCTCCTAATATTTCATCTCACTACGAATTAAACCCAAATTTATTGTGAACGGTCCATATGCGAAGCCCTGTGTGTGCTGGAGCCAGGGGAAGTTTCCAAGTAAGGAGAGCTCTGGTCCGTGTACCTCGGGATGTCCAGTTCACAGGAGGAAGACGACCATGCATGTAAGCAATTTTAATATAAAGCAGATTCTGATAAGTGCTACAACAAAGGTGGAGACTCAGGGTCTCACAAATTGTATAACTGCATACGTAAAGTACTGTACACACTCGCGCACACATACCCTGAGTGCACGATACGTTTCTAAAGCCCGGTCTGCTAATTCATGTTAGATACCTTCAGTACTTCTATTCCAGCTTCACTGAAGGAGAGGGAGGCACATTTCTCTAGTGACTGCCTGCTTCTTGGTAGGGGTGGGCGTGGGGGAGAAGATTAAAACATATTTAGGAGATTTATCATTCAATGACACCCGAGAAGTGCTATTTGAAACCTCAGACAAATTTTATCAGACAATCTTGTTTCTTTAGAAATGTTGTTCCCCAAATCCAGATCTGGATCGTCCTTGTCTGCGAGGAAATACATGTGTGATATAAAGGGGATGAGGGAACGTGAGGCATGGAAAGATGTGTGAAGTCCCAGGAGAATCTCCCGAGGCTAGTCTGAAGGTGAGAGCCAGGTGAACAGGGGAGGTATTTGGGACAGTTTTCCAGATCACGTGGGCAGAGCCGGCAGAGCTCCTCTAAGTGTGATTCGTTGGCAAGAGCAGCAACATCAGCAAAGACTCACAGTAGGCTTCCCGTTACAGCATATTCTATGTTGGGAACACAAACGCAACCAGACACAGATGACATCGCCCTCCAGGGCCTCCCAATATGTTGGGAAGGCAGATCGAAATGGGTCAAAGGAAAGATGAATGATAATAGATGAGAAAAAGAGAGGGGTAGCAGAGCTTCCCAGGAGGAGGATGGCTGGGAGGTGCCATGCTGGGTGGCTGGGAGAAGGCTTCTAGGAAGAGGTGGGATTGGGGTTGAACCTTCAGGACCAGGTCAGGGGGAGACAGCCAGCAGGGATGCCTGCATTCCAGGCAGAGAAATATTCAACATACCCACGTTTACATCGTGTTTTGCCTCCAACTTCAGGGAACATTATGACCCCTCTGTAGTCCCATGGACCCTCTGGGAGTCCATAGATCGGAGGTTAAGATGCTTTTCTTACTTGTTTATGAAGTCTCAGTATTGCATGCTCGTTGAGCAACATAGGTTTCCTTTTTTTAATCATTTGTACTTATTTATTTATTTGTTTAATATTTTATTTATTTGAGAGAGAGAGAGAGAGAGCAGGGAGGAGAGGGAGACGTAGGCTCCCTGCAGAGTGAGGAGCTCAAAGTGGGGTTCGATCCCAGGACTCTGGGATCATGACCTCAGCAGAAGGTAGATGCGTAACAGGCTGAGCCACTCAGGTGCCCCACAGGATTCCCTTTCTGCTAATAGAGTAGGAAGCAATATACACAATGCTAGGTAATCAGGGCGAAAATCCTTCTGCCACTCAAATTTCTTTATTATAAAAACTAATTACTCAAACATAAAAAAAAGTACTCCTGTGTATATGCCCCATTTCCTTTGAGTGTTCTTTGAATGTGGGTGCTTGATTTGTGTGTTTAAAAGCAATGGCTGTGGTTTCACTTAAAACGGAGATGGTTACTTGCTATTCTTTCTTGCAACCAGGTGTTTTTAGGTGTTTTCCCTCCTACTCCTCAGTAAATGAAACTACAGGCACTCATAATTCAATCACAGTCATCTAGAAATAAATTATGGTTACAAATACTTTACATTTTATAAAGTTACTGTGTTTCAATACCTCTACCTAATACTCATGGACTTTTAATAAAATTTGAGGCAGGTGGAAGCTGACATTGAGATTAATTTCACTGTAGAACTATACCATCCTCCTAAGTTTGATGTTAGAGTCTGTTTTTCAAGAATAAGTATCTATATTCTACTCACACTCTTCACCTCTAATGAAAGGACTTTTTTTTTTTTTTTTTTTTTTGCATAATAGTTCTTTCTTCTCAAGGGTTCTGGGAAACTATGTCCAGATTAGTTATCATAAAGTAGAACTCACTGAGGAGAATAATTTGTCATTTTTCCACTCTATGTTCAAGTTAGAGCAGGCTCAGTAAATGGATATGACACGAGTTGATTTAAGACCTACCATACAATATCATGCAATATTACCAGTGGTGGGTTCAGCCTTCACCAACGTGACAGCATCTCCTCAAAGGGACTGCACATCTCCTCTGAAGGAGAACCCACACTTGAAAACCAGGGATGTCACTTGTTAGCAATATAAGGGATATCTGTGTCCCAGACCAATTGCCATCTAGATGATTCACCACCGGGAAAATGGGTACTAATAGGAACACATTCTGACTAGTGACAAATGATGCAATACAGTATGAACCAAACCATTTGCCCCCATCCGCACAGGTCTGGATTATTCAAGAAACAGGTAATCCCACAGTCATCATATAATTCTTTCAGAAGTAACAGGGAAAGGCTGGAGTGTGTACAACACTAGCTGCTTAGTTTGCTGGCCTAGTGAAAAGTGAAAATACAGGACCCCTTATTCAAAATTTATTCATAATTTCAAGAGGGCAAGAGAAGAGCATTAAACCAAGAAGCATGGAGCCCTTCTAAACACAGGATTCTGTGTGACTGCCTTGCCCTTATCTGCAAAAGGAGGTAGTTGTTAACTAACTTTTGTTTATGCAGTCTTCTAAATTCAATGTTTTATTATTCTTTTTTTAAAAAAAGATTTTATTTATTTATTTGACAGAGAGAGAGAGAGAGTGTGCCCAAGCTGAGGGAATGGGAGAGGGAGAAGCAGTCTCCCTGCTGAGCAGGGAGCCCAATGTGGGGCTCGATCCCAGGACCCTGAAATCATGACCTGAGCCAAAGGCAAAGGTTTAACCCACTGAGCCACCCAGGCGTCCCACATTTTATCATTCTTATTACAACTTCTTATTTGGTCTAGTGCTCTACAATCATGAGATTAAGAGACAATTTTCCCTAAAGCCATTTCTCCCACCCACTCCCTACTGATGTTTCTTTCATGATTACTATTGTCCTCATACTTTCTCAGTCATCTTGTTTTGCGTTTCCCTCCACTCCTTTGTTCAGTAAACCATGCAACCTTGTCCATTATAATGTCTTATGTTCCCTTAATCCTTACCATTGTAATGGCCAAGACCATGTTCCAGTCCTTGCTTGTTACAACAGCCATTTTTTTAAGGCTAGCCTGACCATCTTCATTGATTATATAATTCTGCATAACAAGTCATCCCCAAGCCTATCTTTGCAGTTTTTCTGTCTCAGAAATACAGCAATAGGTTAACTGAGGGGTCTGGCTGAGGATCTCACTCGTAAGGTTGTAGTCAGGGTATCCCCGGGGTGCAGTCATCTGAAGGTTTGGTAGGCTGGAGGATGTGTTTCCCAGTGACTCACACCTGAGGACGGCAGGTGGATGCTGGCTGTTGGTGAGAGCGCTCATTTTCCTCTCCCAATGGACCTTTCCATTGGGAAGCCTGAGTGTCCACATGACACAGGGGCTGACCTCCCTGAAGTGAGGTGTCCAAGAGAGACTGTCATGCAGAAAATACAAGTTTGAGAACCTCATCTCAGAAGTCACACACTATTCTTTCTGCCACATTCTATTCTTTAGAAGTGAGTCACTTAGGAGGGCCTGGGATTCTCAGTTGGTTGTGTCTGACTTGGTTTCTGCTCAGGTCATGATCTCAAGGCCCTGGGTTCTAACCCCATGTTGGGCTCCCCAGTCAGCCAGGATTCTGCTTGAAGATTCTTTCTCTCTGCCCCTCCCCCAACTAGATCACATGCATACACACTTTCTTCTCTCTCCCAAATAAATAAATAAATCTTTAAAAAAAAAAAAAAAAGAAGTGAGTCACTTCATTCAGCCCAAATTCAAGGATGGGGGTAGAATTAGGCTTTACTCTGTGAAGAAAGGAATGTCAAAAATTTTACCCACATATTGTAAAAACATTACATCATCTTTTTCTCTATGTGCTGTAAGCAACCTTATAGATTCCTTCCAAATCCAGCTTCCTAAACAAAGACTTTCATTAATTTACCTGATTTAGTTGATACATTTTGGATCAGAAAAATGTAGTGACTTTAAAGTGCCAAAGGATGACTTAAAAAAAAAAATCCCTTATTTTTCTACTCAGCAAATCTGTGATCCATCATATTTCTGGACCTTGTGTTTTCTAGCCAGGGCTGCCCAGTCATGAACCCCCGCCATACCTGGGTCAATGTCAGGTGTGGACCTCAGGTTTTTGTCCTCATTCTTCCTCCAGTTTGAATGTTCTCTGCTCCAGCATCTTCAGGTTCAAAATAAAATCCATTCAGATTTTCTGTAGCAAGTCTGTCAGAATCAAGGAACACACAGTGTTTCTCTCTTTGATTTCAGTTTTTAGCCAATCAGTGGCAATTTATTAGATACCAGTCTTTGACAATATAGGCAGTTGTGCAGAGTTAGGGATATAAAGGTGAACTTGTCTTAAAGTTTTGGAAGTATTCCTTTCTAATGTTCGTAGCCATTTCTTTGAACTTTCCGTTTGGCAGATTTCTCAGGGGTCTTCTTCACTGGGCCTAGTGCAGTGCTAGGCATATGCTGGGTATTCAATAAATATTCACTGATTGAAGAAGCAAGTCAAGATTAAAAAGGTGAGGCTAATTATCTCTTGCCAAAAAATGACATTTTGCTCCTGTTTCTTTAAAAAACAATGATAGCTACTTGGAAGCACTTGAGAGAATTAAACCTATTTTGTCTTAAGCTGGGGTTTTAAGACTTGAACGTTAAACTGATTACAGCAGCAAAAAAGGCAACAGCTTCAAACTGTTCACTGGTTTTCTGTTACCTTCCTCAGCTCATTTGCTAGTCTTATAGCTGCTTGTCATATTGTCACTCTGAATTGATCTCTGTTTGAGATTCAAATTAGCTCTTCATGAATTTGAAATCATCATTTGGGAGAGCCAATGTTATAAGGAAAAAGGCCCTTTCTGAAAGTTTCGGGAGACCCCACCGCAACCTTCTATAGGAATATTCTTGCAACTGACTGTCAAATGTTCCAATGTCTCTTGTTTTGATTTTCTATCTATACTTGACATGACTGAGGAGCAAATCGTTGTAGTGAAACATTTCAGCTGGCAGAGCTCTGCTTTTACAAATGCTCACTAAAAGCTTTGGAGCCAATCACGAGTCCGACTCCAGGAAAACCTTTGAGCATGTGGATGTGAATCACTCCTCCCAAGAGAGCAAACAAGGTGCTAAACAAAGCTGCCTGATGAAGATCTTATGAAATACAAGGAATTTTCTGTTGGATAGGTTTGAACTTTGTTTTTGTTTTGTTTTGTTTTTTAAATCCATACTTACTATAAGCATCAATCAATGGGGGACATTTACTTTATTTGGCCTATGGGAAAAAAAACAATCTGACCAGCTTGAATCAGGACTGGCTCCTCTAGACTGTTGAGGAGAGATCTTGCGGGACACACTGTATTAGTAGGCTGTATTAACTAATTAGGAGTCCTTAGTGCTGAAAGAAAGAAATTTAGAGATCATAATTGTAGATACTTCTGAAATTAAGGCTTCTCCACCAGAGTCAAAGATAACAACTGTGTCTTCTGATTTTCTCCCTGGGAGTGTAGTGTGGCTCTATGGTCTGTACTGAAGTTCATCTTGTTAAAAAAAAAATCAGCCATCAACTAAGAATGACGTGATTGTCTCTTAATGTTTTACCTACACAAAGGCAGTATGGAGTTGTATTATATTGTTTCCAAACGCATCCTTTCAAGCTTCAACTGCCTTGGAGTTGGATATGGAGTAAACTTCTTGATAGTGCATTAGCTAAATGCTAGGAAAATTAGAAAGTAAGCATAAACTTTTGAGAATACAACAAACAAACAAAACCAGGACACATCCTTTTTTTTTTTTTTTTTTTTTTTTTTTAAAGATTTTATTTATTTATTTGACAGAGAGAAATCACAAGTAGTCGGAGAGGCAGGCAGAGAGAGAGAGAGGGAAGCAGGCTCCCTGCTGAGCAGAGAGCCCAATGCGGGACTCGATCCCAGGACCCTGAGATCACGACCTGAGCCGAAGGCAGCGGCTTAACCCACTGAGCCACCCAGGCGCCCCAGGACACATCCTTTTTAAAAGGGGAAAATGGCAAGAGAGTCCTTTCTGAGATAGAGGGCGTCACTCAAACCTTCTTTAAAACATGACTTGATGGTCATATTTTCATTTTTATGACACGCCTTTCTGCACTGATAAGAACACATCATTGTCCATGGACTTTCTCTTTCTCTAAAAACAGATTGTCACCTTTCAGTTGTGTTCTGGGTTGTCTTAACGGTTTATGTGCGCAGATAACTGAGCTTAGGTAAAGCTACATTGATACGACAAGAGTGCCTATAGGCATTAGATAACCAATCTTGTAACTCTGGGACAGCAGGACATGCTGGGCTGTTCTGCCCCCCAACACAGTGGGTGAAACAAGAGCTCGGCCTCTTGGGAGGCATTGCCTATGGTGCCTCTGCAGGTTCTGGTCCCTCTGACTTCTCACCTTGGGCTCCAGTTATGACTCCTTCTTTCCCACACCGGGCTTTGGCCAGGGAAGCAGTATGCCCTGGGGACACAAGCCAGGTTCTCAAAACTTTTTTCCCGGGAGGTCTGAATCATGGCTGAAAGGAAAGTCACCTGCAGGACAACTTCTCACGAGGATTTGTGGTTCAATTTTTTAAAAAAATGACAATAGCACAGATAAGAGATTATGGAAAATTTGGGGTTGAGTGTAGTTATTACTTAATTCCTCTCTTATCCACTGATCTGAGTCACAGTGACCTTCTTGAGAATCCTCACTAAGCAATACATCAGTATTTTTAACAGTATTTCTGTCACTGAACGTATCCTGGGGGCTCCATTGGCTTTAAGAATCATTAGATACTTATTAACCCTAATAATATTGAAGAGAAAAGAATATAACAAATGAGTCTACTGGGACCTGCCAGTCTAGGGGATCTACTGTGATCTCTGCCCCCAGCTAACTTTGTGACACTAGGTCTGATTTAGTCTGTACATCAGTTTCCTCATGTGTAAAATTAGGGAGCCAGACCAGATAGTCTCAAAAATCCCTTCTGTATAATCTTGTGAATTTATAAATTCACACAAAGACTTTATTTTTTTACTTTTATTGCCTTTATTTTTCATGATTATCAAAATAATTTTTTTAATGAAGAAACTTTCCAATATTAACTTTGAATTCACTTAATTCTACCATAAAGCATTCTGACCGTCACTTTTCAGAAAGCCTACAATGAAAAGAAAATAAGCTCTAGGAGACTGTTGCCTCACAGAATACACAGGGATTAAATAAGGGAATTCACACGAAGGTTTAGCATAGTCTCGAACACTTAGTAAGTTCTCAATAAGTGGAAAAAATTCTTATTGCTAGTGGCATAGTCATTAATCTATTCAATAAATGTTAGTGCATATATGATCTAGTGGAGATACACAAAATATCTATAAGACAGACAAGTTTATTATCTTTGCTATTACTGTTTATGGAGCCATAGCAATTCCTAAGCTGACCCAGGTGGTTTTAGAACCTGATGAACATACATCCATGAGCCCAAGTGCCCTCTTCTCTTTGGTCCTACCCTGGGAGGGGCCAGGAAACAGCCCCATAGATGGAATGAGTCTGGGTTATTGCATCAAGGGAAAGAACCTTCTCTTGCTCTGATTTGCCAAAGAGTCATGTGGACAATTTCTCATATTTCTACTCAACAAACTGCACTCCAGGCTTATGTTAATAAGTCTTGGTCCCCACCCCCTTCCAGAATATAGGGGCACTGGGCTTGCTTAAGGTTATGTTACTATCCTTTCCTCAAATCATTTACTGGTATTTTTTACCCCTTTTTTAAGAGCTAAGAAACAATAATAAAGTGTAGCAATATGGCTGGTAAGCCCATGGATATATACTAGTTAATCATTCTGTACTTGGATGCAAGTTATACCTAAAATAAAGTGATCCTCCTACCTCCACATTCAGAAAAACTTTAATTTGTCACATCCGTGACAGGAGATTTGACAGTGAGAAGTCACTAGTGACAACCTTGACGAGATTAAGCCTGGTTCTACTATTTTTGTTCAGTTTTTCATTGAGATTTTTGAAAGTTCAAAAGGACACATTTACTTTTTATTTCCTAGTGAGGTTCTTATATAAAATCTTCCTAGCTTTCAAATATATAAACCAACACGTAATAAAGCACTAATTTTTTGAGTTCTTTTCCCTCAATCTAGGCACACATTTGGCCACACACAATGAAATTCCATTCCTAGGGGCAACCTAATCCAATTAATGGAATTAAGACTTTGTGATGCTCAGATGCACGGATGGGCTCCAAATCATATGTGACTCTGAGACGCTTTTCTACTCTTCTTTCTCCCACCTGTCCTCCCCCCTCCTTCTAGTCACACACCGGGGGGAATGGGATATTGGCAAGTGGGAAGAATAGAATTTTTTCTTCTTTGCTGCCACTAATTCCAATGCATGGTAAGAAAGGTAGCATCTTTGATGACATTAAGTGCTTTAATTAACAGGAAGAAATAAGAAGAGTTTTTTGAGTGTTGTACAGAGACATCCAGAGGGATTTTAAATGCCTTTCCTTTGAAAGAGCAGACAACAAGTTAAGCTATGATCATTTTAGAAAGAGTATAAAAGTCATACTTTTAGTATTAGTGTGTTTGGCTACCATCAACATTATGTGCACTTCTGTCTCAGAGCCGCATAACCCACCATTGGGGGACAAAATCACCCTCAGGACTTTCATTCCCCTGTCACCAAGCTCTGCCTTTCTCCCAAAGTCAACTTAAATTAATTCTGCTGCTTTCTAGGCTCACTTCTCTCTCCTATAAATGGGTTTTATGAATTCAAAAAAGGACAAAGAAGAATGATCACTTCCTTAGTGGAGTGATAGAAAAAAGAGTTGAAAGACAGAGACAAAGGTCCTTGAATTTGGGCCAGCTTTTACTTCTTGGCCCATTTCACTACTTATTTTGTCACTGATTATTGTTTATCAGACTGGCAGTTTGCCATGAGCTGTGGAGGACACAGCAATGAGTCAAGGAAAGAAAAATATGTACCCATTTGAATGTAATATATTCTATAAATCAAGCATTTATTTATGTATTTTTATTAAGACAAATTTACTTATTTTAAAGAGATAGAGAGAAGAGTATGGAGGGGCAGTGAGAGAAGGAGAGGATCTCAAGCAGACTCCCTGCTGAGCACAGAGTCTGATGGGGGACTGGATCTTATGACCCTGAGGTCATGACCTGAGCTGAAACCAAGAGTCAGATGCTTCACTGACTGAGCCACTTGGGGCTCCTCAAGCATGTATTTTTAAACTTAAATTGAATTATGATGACAAGCTATTTTCAGTGCTAGGTGCTGGTAATACAAGGAGTAAAGACAGTCTTGACCCTCTACTTTAAAATATATTAAAAATAATAAAGATAAAGTGCTTTGGGAATCTTAAGAGGGAAAAGTATAAAAAGTCAGAGAATTTTTTTTTTTTAAGGGAGATTGGGTGCTCATAAGGGAAATAAAATTATCAAGATGTTCATGCAAAACTTCTGTCCAAGGCCGCAGATATTGAAAATAAAAGCAGAAGCCATCTTTTTAATTTTGGTTGTTATTTGTTGCTCAGTAGAAGATAAAAATAATTTAAAAATTCATTAAAGCAGCTCTGAGTAATGGTTCCTGGATATACCTCAAACTAAATAAAGGACATAACAAGGAGGCATGAGAAAGCTACAGAATTACTTGTCAATCAAAATAAATCTCTATGAAATGAGACAAGAATTAAATTTTCATCATGGAAATCTGGGGCTTGGTAGAAGGAGGAAATGAACTGGATTGCTTACAAGTAAGTTGAATACACATCCCTCTTTTTTAAACAATCAGGTTTAAAGCATTTAAATAGTTTAAACAATTAATCCTTCTGTGCGGTTTTTGGAGATAAAGCAAACTCAAGCTGTGCCCTCTAAGAATCCTTGTGGGAAGAAGTGCTTGAAATGACCTCCCAGGTTCCCCATAACACTCTGCCCTGCACGAGACAGCCAGTTCTACTGGGTCCTACCATGAGCTTATCTCTTTAATTCTAGAAAAATATCTAATTCTAATGCTATGTATCTCAAGAAGGAAAAAAAAACGTCCAATTAAAAGAGATAATTACTTTCTGGCACAACTGTAGGTTTGTTTCTGGCTGTCCAAAGATTAATGACCACAGTCCATCATGCCTTGTCTTTTCCCCCAGCAGCTTTCACACTGTGCCTCTATAAATCTCTTTTCTTATCCAAATAGGAAACTGTGAGATTCTGAAGACCTCATCGCTCTTGGCCTCCCACTGTCTGGACAACAGATATGTTGGCATTCCCAATGGGAAAAGTTAATTAAGTCTTTCTCCAACTCTCAGGCCAGAATGGAATTACTCTTTTGGATTATGGCATTGTTAAGTGGTTTATTACATCTTTGCACTAGAGAAGTAATATTTCAACTGCTAATTTTGCCCTGGGTCCATAAGCCAGGGACTTTGTCTTTCTTAAGAAGAGGGGATAGACATTTAGAAGCATGCTAGTGAGCCCTATTGCTCTTGGTTTCTGTTCTCCCTTTATTTTTCTTGAGGAGAGAAGTTGTTCAAATGATGGTGGAAATTAAGAATAACTTGGACTGGAAAAAAAAATGGATAAATTGATGTCTGAGCTTCTGAAACTACACTTTGATTTTGAAAAATTAATGTAAAAATATCCCATCAAAATTTATTTTGGTTTTCTAAGCTTAATGTAGTTCAAACTTGAAAGTAGATAGATGGGGACACCTTGGTGATGCAGTTGGTTGGGTGTCTACCTTTGGCTCAGGTCATGGTCCTGGGCTCCTGGGATGGAGTCCCACCTTGGGGTCCTTGCTCAGCAGGGAGTTTGCTTCTCCCTCTGCCTGCTGCTCCCTGCTTGTGCTCTTTCTCTCTGGCAAATAAATAAATAAGATCTTTAAAAAAAGTAGCTAGAAGATAACATTCCTATCATGTACCCAGCATCTTTTGGCCACTAAGACGTCTATGCGTTAATGTTCGGAAACATCTTAATGGACCCATAAAGGTACACTGATATGGGCCTTTAAATGGATTTATAGTGGGAAATAAGGAAGATCATACTCTTGTCAAAATCTGATCTTTTTTAAAAAATTAGACTTAGATATTGATCCCACTCTCTCCCTGTTGTGGTCATGTTTTTTCTATTAAGACGATGAATCTTAGAGTTTTCTAGAAAACTCTTGTGTGAACTTACCACTTGAGTAGTAAGGTTGTATTCTGGTACACTTAAAAATGAGGGCTTTTATGAAATCTGGAGTTTTAAAGAACATAAGCAGAGAAGATTATACTTTACTAAAGACTCCACTATATTATCTTACTAAACATCAGTTTTGTCTTATGTGTCAAAATTATTACTCAGACTTTCAGAATAAAACTATAGTTTAAAAACTGATCCACCAGAAACCAAGTAAATAGGACTTTAATGTGTTTATTTTTTTCTCTATAGTCTACTATGATAAAGAGGAAAACCACAAGAACGAAACACTGATTTCAGGAATTTATTTACTTACACATTTATTTCCATTTACATATTTATTTACATATTTACAAAGCAGCGTGATTTACACCCAATCATCCTCCTTCCCTTATTCTCTTTCTTCCCTTCTCTGAGCTCCTAAATGTTTACTGAACCTCACCTGTGTCCCAATCTTGTGTTAAATGCAGCAATGCAATGGTGAGCAAGGTAAGCCAGGTATCAGGCCTGATGGAGGCTGCATTCCCCTGGAAGTAATGAGCAAGCAAGCGGGACATTCCAGTACAGCCCAGGGACCACAAAGGAGGGCACTGTACTCAGATTGGGAATTGGGGCAGGGACATCTAAGCTGAGATCTCAGGGATCAAGAACAGGTGCCAGCCAGAGAGGGTGGAGGTGTCTTCCACCTAGAAGGTATAGTGCGTAGGAAGGCCCGGGTATGTGGGAAAGAATATAATCTTTGAGAAATTATAAAAACCTAGACAGAGCAGAAAGGCCAGTCTGGAGGAGTGGCAAGGGGAAAGGCAAAGATAGAGATGGAAAGACTAACTGATTGGAAGGCTGTTAACAGTCACCAAGCTATTGACGGTATGACTTGCACTGCCATGGTGGCTGTGAGACAGAGCTTAGGAGTTGGTTTCTGGAGATATTGGAAAGGTAGCCGGTAGGTGGCTTTGAGGAATGAGTGAGTGTGCATGTGTGTGTATGAGCATGTATGTGTGTGTGCAGTGGGCTGTGGAGAAAGAGGGGGAGGGAGATGTAAGGCATCCTACAGAATTTCTGGTTTTGACAACCAGGACAGTAGGATGATGCCTGAGATCTACAAAGAAGGAGGAGGAGCTGGTGTAGTAGAGATTGTGACTTCAGTTCAGTGAGAAACCAGAGTCAAAATGACCAGCAGACAGTCAGTTACATGATTCTGAACATGAGAAGACAGACCACAGTTGGAGATGCAGAATGGGGGGTAGGGTGGTCATTGGCACAGAAGTGGTTAGTAAAGCTCTGAGAGGGAGGGAGGCCCCAGGAAACATGGGAGGGTAAAGTGAGAATTTAGTGGGATGCTGGTCCATGCAGGCATTGAGCTCTCAATGTTTCTCTCTTGGACCTCTTCTCATCTACAGAGATTTCTGATTATGACTCCCTCCTAGGGCCTTCCATAGTGTATTGTAGGGGGAGCTGCTTTGGAGAACCACCCCACACCTAGGTGGAGTCCTGGCTCCAAAGCAGTTGGCTCAAGCCACACAGAAAGTGTGTTGACCCATTTCTCCATGGAGTTTGTTCCCAGGTTCCAGAGAGGGGCAGGCAGTTGTGGAAAGAGTCAAACTATTTGGGTATGAGTTGCTTTAAAAACTGCCACTTTTCCCTGGGCATAATCACACCAGTTACATTCACACAACATGTTTCAAGCTGGGGAGAAAATGTAGGATGATATCCCACTCCAATGCATATAGGACTGTGCATCCGTTTTCTATAGGATTCCTTCGCATCGTTGGCCATCCATTAGTACATACAGAGTGCAAGACTTTTCATCTTAAACTAGACATCAGTTTGCTCTCAAAATAAAGCTAAGGGCAGTTGTGTTTGTGTCTGGTGGTCAGTCTCTGCATTTAAGCAGGTGCAGGAAGAGAACAGCCCTTGCTAATTATAAAACCAAGTGAGTTCATACACAATAGTAAGTAGAATTACCCACCTTTATTTCTCTACAACCTATGTGCTTTTTGAGAATGCCCACAACTATTGAAAGGAAACAAGGGATCTGTCAGAAACTCACTTGAAAATATTAACCACAATAAAGGGCAGCCATTATACATTCAATAAGATTTCCAGACAAATTTCTGGTGATGTTTATAATGATTCCCTTAGGTAGGGCTTTCATTCCAATTGGAATTCAGAATTTCATTTTTGGGAAAATGGCTTGAAATAATTGAGCACCATAATGAGGCAAAGCTATGTAATTCAGGTTGGTAAAAGCAGTATTTTAGAAAGACACACAGCTCAATAAATAGAAAATAAAAGCATGTGGGTGAAATATCTTGAGAATTAAAGGTGAAGGGAAAAAAAAAAACAGAAAAATTGGTTATGCCAGAAAATGGTCAGGAAACTAGGATTTGACTTGCATGATAGTGGACACCAACACTTACACTGCATTGTTCGATTCCTATGTAAGGAGTGAACAGCACGTGTATACACTGAAACGCTGTGGGGATTAATGTGTGCTTAAAGTCTTACAAAGAACCCAGATGAAAGACTCTGTGTGTAAACAAAGCATTTGTATTGTTTAATTTCACCGTGGCTAAAAATTCAACAATACCACAAAAAAGCATCTGTCTCTGTGAAGGAACTTGAACTTCAAAGAAAGAGAGCCAAGTGCTTAGCATAACGGACACATCCTAAATTTCCCTGTTCCAGATTTCCTTGAAGGCTGTGATTTTTTTTCTTTTAAAACGCCCTGGATCTGAAACAGCTAAAGAACATTCTCTCCTTATAAAGGTGGTTTGTTCTGAAATTACAGACCAGTTCGGCCTCTTCCTTCGCTTCTCTATGATGCAACAGCACACTCCTTCGGAGGTGTGGAGGGAATGTGCTATACTGGCCAGACCCTTCTCGGGCATATCCAAGGCACTCAGATTTTCATGTGGGGATAATTAACAGGGAAATATAAAATAGAAAAGTTCAGGGTTCTTAGTGTAGACTTAGGTTAGTGTTGTCCTAGCTTGTGTTATGACAACACTGAAGCCTTTTCCTTTGTCATTTGGCCAGTGGTAAGACCGTAAATGTGCAACCACAGGTAGAACTGTTGTCTACGGTTTACACGGGCTCAGAGTGATGACCTTGACCACTGTGAGGCATGTCACTGACGTTTTTCAAGGGCATCTGTGCTGGCTGATGTTCTCAGTTGACGTTCCCAATAGGAAGGGACTCTTCCTAAGAGCAGTTTACCCAGATAAGTGGAGAAACCAAAGAGAATAAACTACCAAAAATAACAGACCACAAAGAGGGTGCAGATGGAAAACAGTCAGACCGAAGAAGCAGAAAGCCACATTATTACATAAACATTTCTGTTAACTAGTAAAGGCAGCAGCCAGCCTTTTCTGGTACAAACTAGAGGAAAACAGAACCTTCTGCAGAAATTACTGAGGCACTATCTGAGTGCACAAAGTTGAGGAACCATAGGTGATTTTAAGTTCTTTGAAGCAGGAAGCGGATGTCCCCAGAAGGGGTATGGGGCATGTGGAGGAGGTTTGAGAGGAGCAGAGGACAGGTTCTTCTCTTCAACACAGGGGATGAGGGGCATCTCTAAATTCTTAGGGGAGAGAAGAGTAAAGTGACATAAAACTCTCTTAAACTTATAAACCATCACTTTTAAGTGTATATCTCAATAGAGAGTATAGTCCAGGCCTTCTCACAAATCTGATAAGATCCTGTTTAGATGCAAGGACACATGAAGTGGGTGGTTCCTCCCCAATTATTCAAAGGAGATTATGGTGGCGGGGTGGGTGGGGGAGACTAATCTAGGCAAGAAACACTCTTATGGAGTTCTTTTAATGAGGTACACTTCTGACTGAAAGAGCTCAATGTTTGAGGAAGGTCCCTCTTCTCTTTTCTCATCTGTAAAATAACTGAAAAGTAGCCCCCATTTCATAGGAGTATTGTGGAGACCAGATGAGAAATGCACATAAAGTCTAGCAAACAAAGAGTGTTTAGCAAATGTTTATGATTATTCACCATTGCCCCTCACACACAGGCATGTTTGTGTGAGCCCCTATACAGAGACACCCAAAGGAGCCATAATCCAGTTTTTAAAAAATAAGAGTCTCGGAAAAGAAACTGCAGATCAGAATGAAAGCAGTGTGTAATTGGTTTTGGAAGAGGAAGGATCATTTTTCTCCTCCCAGCATACAACAGATCGCGTTACTATATTCAATGATCCATGAAGATAGATACAAAGATAATAAACTGGCTGTTTTTTTTTTTTTCCTTTCAATTTTGAAGAGAAAGTTTCTGCCTGTGAATGGTGCAATTTGTGAGGGCAGGAAGGCATTTTTATTCCCTTAATGTGTATTTTTCATTTATATGGATTCCATCTCATATGCAACTACATAAAAAGGTTAGTAAACAGTCCCACAAGAGTGTTCAACGCTAACATTTCTATCCTGGTTACGTTAGCAGTGATAACATATTTTCCGGAGTGTGTTACTCACATCACACATGACTCTTAGAGGACTGTGCCCATTTGTAGCAGGAAAACTTGGTAGCATATGAGTTGGAGTTAGTTTGGAAATGTTTTTGCTTTCTCTCAGATGTCCCCTGGCTTTTTATTACTGCTATACCTTTTGGCAAAATCTTTTCTCTGCTCCTGTGTTTTCTAATCCTTTATCTTCTCTGACTCTCTGCCAAAGAAAGAGTCTGGTTACATTTGAGATTTGGAAGCAATTACAGTCCACGTGCTCCCTGTTAAAGTGGCCAGGGAAAGGGTGCAGTTGGGAAGCTGCAGCTCTGTCCTGACGAATGGTCTCCCATTTTCATTCCCTTTACCAGCAAGCACTTGTTGGTGGTTGCTCAGGGCATACTAAGTTAATGGTGTCAAGACTGTTTCTGACAGCACAACATTTCTACCCAGCATCTTTTGCCTGTCTTTTACAAATACCTGCCTGCCTTGCAGAATTTGAAAAGTTGGCCGGCAGTCATTGCAAAGTGTGAACCAAAATGACAGTTGCAAGTTTGTGGACCATGGTTTGACGTGGGCCACAGGGAAATGCTGAAGCTGTTTGAAGGTGCCAGGCTGCTTCATGTGTGTAAAACTGTGCAGCCAATAATCCAGGTGTTCAACTTGGATTGAACCCAACAGAGGATGTCTACATTTATAGTCTTTGCTCGATTTTTTTCAGCTGGGTAAGAAAATTGGCCAGCTTACTTAAATTACAAGCATAGCAGGTGGTCAAAAGAAGTTTATTGGAACCCTACAGAATCGGTGTCACTGAAAGCAATAATTTTATTCAGCCTTCAATCGACCTGTTTGTGGTTTCTCACTGTGCCACATAGCTTTCTGAATTTCTTTCAAGATTTGTACAGATTTGACAATGCTTAATTAAAAGAGCATTATATTCATAGGCTGTTCATAGTCATAGGTACTTGGGCATAAAGAAGGTTCCAAAGGTCCTAGTGGAACCATAATGATTTGATTTTATAGAGCCTTGCCAAAGCAAAATTAAATGGAAGTAAATACAAGAATGGGGTGTTTTTTATTTTTAAGGAGAAATCACTCACAAGTTCTACTGTTAAAGATGTTCTATGGAAACATTGCCCTACTATCACAAAAGAATGATGACAATGAACATTTATTGATTTCTCACTGAGATTCAGAATAAATGCCAGGTACTTCCATGCATTGAGTCATTTGAACCCATGATGGGAATACTTTGATTATCCTCATTTTGTATATTAGGAAGCAGGCTGGCAAGAGTCAGAGAAGGAAAACAAAGTTATGTCTGCCTAGCTTAGTGCCTATAGACTTATATACTGCCTCTATGCCCCAGAGAAAGTTCTAGAGGCCTGTGGAGAAGGCATGAGTGACCATTCTAGTATCATGCACTGAGTTCTGCTTCAGAACCACAATCGTTGTTCCGGTAAATTAATACCAGTATTTTCTCAACATGCAGCTAAATCACCATCCCTTTGATGTTATGATTGAGGGATCCATGATTTATTACCCCCACTTTATTTACAAGCAATAGGTCGGCACACACAGTTGTCTTTATCAAAGAGAAGAAATAGTGAAGAAAATAGACTGATGGACCATGAGTCATGAGACCTGGATTTTGACTCACTGTTCTACTAATTAACTGTGTGCCTTTGGGCAAGTCACTCTACTTTATTTATTTATTTGTTTTTTAACCTCAGTTTCGGTTACATTTGTCTACAAGATAGAACAAGACTACCTGTGGTTGCATTTTTACTTGGCAGGAAAAATTGCATGACTTTCTACTTCCAGACACTCTGTAGGAATTGGGGACATGGGAATTTAGCTAGCTTCCCCTGTGGTGTTCACTCAATTCTGGCCATATTAGACCTCAAATTCTCTGGGGCAGGATCTATGATCACTTAACTATTTTTTTGGAAGGATTGATAAGACCATCTTTTTGGTAATGTTATTTGATAATGACAGAAATAAATCGTGGGGGTAGAGGGCAGTAAAGTATATATGAAAAGACAATTTTAGACCTCAGACAACAGGCAACTCATGACAGAAATTCATGAGAAAAGGGAAACCAATGAGGTGAATTCTGTGTTTTCAGGGCAGGTTTCATTCCGAGGCTTCTTCTCTTGGCTTGCAGATGACACCTGTCTGTGGCCTTATGTGGTCTGTCCTCTGTGTATGTTTATGTCCTAATCTCCTCTTTTTACAAGGATTTCAATTATATTGGATCAGGGCCTAACTTAATGACTCATTTTAATTTAATTCCTCTTTAAATAACTTATGTCCAGCTATACTTACATTCTGGGATGGCAAGCTGAAGACTTCAACATATGAATTCAGAGGGGAGAGACACAGTTTGGCTCCTGACACAGAGTATGAGGTATCGGGTGGGCTTTGGAATAATATTGAGTGAAGGGAGATTTACGTAGGCGTGGGCAGTGTTAGGAAGAGGAACAAGGGATGATGAGGAATCTGATAGGAAGCTGTTTGTCTCCTTCAGACCTGCTGATAATCTATCAAGGGATAGATTATCAAGCTGGTTTCATGAACCAGTGGCTTCATGATAGGATCTGTGGGCACTGGGGACCTGTCCTCCAGGGAGGAGGACATATTCTTACCTTCTTCTCCTCTCACTTATGAATTTCTTGCTCACATTGGCCTAACTCAGTATGCAGCTGAGAGTAAGGGCAACGAGGGGAGGCAGTGGTTCAGGGTTGGCACCCCCTAGAGCCCAGATCTTGAGAGAGACAAGCAGGCAGCAAAAAAGGGAGCAAAAAAAGAAATGACCATGCCTCCAGTTTGTAATGCTGAGAGACTTCATTGTGAATCGATTTCCATTTTATTGAATCCTTTTTCTGCATCTGTTGAAAAATAATCCTTTTTTTTTTCTTTAACGCAGTAAGTCACAAATAATTAGTTTCCTCTTTTTCTAGGATAAATCCAACATGGTCATAATATATGACCTGTTATATTTATTGCTGGTTTTGGGTGCTAATGTTCTGTAGAGCATTCTTCCATCTGTACTCATGAGTGAGACTGGCATTGTGATTTTCTTTGTTGTACTTCTCTTGATTAAATTTGATAACAAGGTAAGGTTGGCCTCTGAACATGACTTTTGAGCATTTTCCTCTCTCCCTCTCTCTCTCTCTCTTTTATTACCAGGAAGAACTTGTATGAGCTTGGAATTATCTGTCCTCTAAATGACAGGATTCTCTAGTAAAGCTATGTAGATCTAGTAATTCCGCGTTTTGGGGAAATTTTATCTACTGATTCAGTTTCTTTAAAGGATATAGAAATGTGTCTTTTTGAATAACTTTTAATAAGTTGTATTTTTTACAGCATTTACCTGTTTCACTCAATGTTTTCAAATATACAAAAGGTCATTCACTCTGTTTTTAATTTTGTATTTAGATTTATATATCATTTATTAGTAAATGTCTGTATTCCTAATAATGCTTTTTGCTTTGAGCTCAATTTTGCCTAATAACTTCATTAGTAATTCCCTGGTCATTTTTTCCATCTTTTGACTTTAGTATTTCTGCTTCTTTAAATGATGGGTATGTCTCTTTTGAACAGCATGTATCTGGATTTCTAAAACTATTTGCTGAGTAATAAATCATGAGTATATTGCTCAATGATTTCTCTCTCAACTGAGAACTAGACTCTTGTGTAACCAAGACTCAAAAGAAGAAAGAAAACCCTACTGCTTGGCCAGATCCCGCATCTGTCTCCTTTTCCAGTCTTGTCTTCCTTTTCCTCTCACCAAGTGCGACCACTATTCTCACTTCCAACCTCATGGATAAGTTTTGCCTGTTTTTGTGCTTTATGTAGATGAAATTATACATTATACTATCTTTCATGTCTGCCCTCTTTTACTCAACATGTTTGAGAGATTCATCCATCTTGTTGCATATAATTGTAAATTTTTCAATATTATCACTGTATGGGATTCTATTGTATAAAATATACCACACGTTATGTCTCCATTCTCCTGCAGAATGAGTGTTTGAGAAGTTTCTGGGTTTTGGCTCTTATGAATATGTTGCTCAGGAAACTTTAGTTTATGATTTTCTGTGAAGTAACATTTCCATTGGGTATATACTAAGGCTTAATTCATGCCACTTCTTCTCAATATTGATATATTTATATTAATTTTCCCATCTTATTATGTGCCTCTTATTTGTACCATTTTGACCTGTTTCTTTTTCTTTTCTTCCTCACTTTGTTTTCAATTATTTGAGATTGTTTTTCTTTTTCCATTTTCTCTCCTCTGCTTGTTGGGAAGTTATATATTCTATATCCATTCTTCTTCTGGCCTCCCTGGCTTTTTTTTAACACATATGATTAGTATAACACATTTCATCTCTACTCTTCCTTTGAATAATAAAAGAGTTCATTTTTTCCATATCCCCATACAGTTTACAAGCTCTCCTTGTTCAGCTTTTTATTTGGATTATCAGTCAACTATAAAACATTGGAAATTTTTATTGGTTTGAATTCTGTCAATATTTGCTTGGTATTATCTACATATTTACCAATATATTTGTCAATGGTTTCTTTTATTGTGCCATAGACCTCCTATCTAGCATAGTTTCCTTGTGCTTAAAGTACATCCCTTAAAATTTCCTTTTAAGAGTTCTTTTGGCAGTGAACTCCTTAGGTTTATGACTGTTTACAAAATGCTTTGATTTTCCCTTCAGGTTTGAAAGTTTGCTCATGTCTGGCTCTTGTCTGACAAAGAGTATTTTCTAAGCGGAATACATTAATGTTTTTTACCCTCTTCTGGCTTTTATTATTACCCTTGAGAGTAGGCTGACATTGCTGCTTCTGACAGTGGGCTGTTAATTATCTCTGGCTACTCTTTTCCTCTGGTATTGTGCAGTTTCACTATGAGACATCCGAGACTAGATTTATGTGTATTTATCCTATTTGAAAATCAAGTGGCTTCCAGGTTCTTGGGATTGGACTTCAATAATTCTTGAACATTCTGTAATTATTTCCTTGGATATTGCTTTTTGAAGATTCTATGAGCTCTTCCAGAAACTTAGATGAAATCCATGTTTATCTTCTCACTCTACTTGTGTGCCTCTTAACCTCCCTTTCATAATCTCCTGAATGGCACTTTAGATTATGTATTTAGATTTATATTCAGATTTATCAGCTATCTCCTCAGTTCTGTCTAACCCGCTGTTTAATCCTTCAAGTATTTAACTTCAGTTATGTATTTAATTCCTGGTGGTTCTATTTAACTCATTTTGAATCTTCCTAGTGTTTATAATTTCTTGTTCCCTGCTATATTTTCAAATTATTCTCGTTTCTTTAAATATAATAATAATAATGTCATTTTGTGCTTTGTGTTTTATTTTTATTTATTTAGGGTTTTTCTCGTATGTAAGTGTTTTATATTACATGTATCTGAGGTTCGGGAGGGCTATTTAACCTAGATTTCAACCATTGTATCTTTTTGTGTGTGCATGTTTTACAAATTTTGACTGTGGGCTGTTCATGCTCTTCAGATTTTTTTCTTTTCTTTTTTTAAAAATCATGTTCAGTTAGCCATTATATGGTACATAATTAGCCCTTGATTCAGTGTTCAGTGATTCAATGGTTAAGTATAACACCTAGTGCTCATCACAGCACATGCTCTCCTGAATGCCCAACCCTGTTACCCCCTCCTCCTACCCTCCTCCCTTCTGATACCCACAGATTGCTTCTCAGGGTCCATAGTATCTCATGGTTCAACTCCTTCTCTGATTTGTCCCCCTTTGGATTTCCCTCCCTTTCCCTATGGTCTTCTGTGCTATTGCTTATATTCTACATATGAGTAAAGCCATATGATAATTGTCTTGCTTCACTTAACATAACCCCCTCCAGTTCTACCCATGTCAATGCAAATGGTGGGCATTTGTCATTTTTGATGGTCGAATAATATTCCATTGTGTATATGTATCATGTCTTCTTTATCCGTTCATCTACTGAAGGGCGTCTCAGCTCCTTCAACAGTTTGGCTGTTGTGGACATTGCTTCTATGACCACTGGGGTGTATGTACCTCTTCTTCTCACTACATCTGTATCTTTGTGATAAATACCCAGTAGTACAATTGCTGGGTCATAGCGTAGCTCTATTCTTAACATCTTGAGGAATCTTCATACTGTTTTCCAAAGTGGCTGTACCAACTTGCATTCCCACCAACAGTGCCAGAGGGTTACCCTTTCTCCACATCCTTGCCAACATTTATTGTTTTTTGTTTTGTTAATTTTTGCCATTCTAATTGGTATAAGGTGGATTCTCATTGTGGTTTTGATTTGTATCTCCCTGATGGCTAATGATGTTGAACATTTTTTCATGTGTCTGTTGGCCATTTGTATGTCTTTTTAAGAGAAGTGTTTGTTCATCTCTTCTGCCTATTTTTTGACTCGGTTATTAGTTTTTTGAGTGTTGAGTTTGAGAAGTTCTTCATAGATCTTGGATATAAGCCCTTTATCTTTAATGTCATTCGCAAATATCTTCTCCCATTCCGTGGGTTGCCTCTTAGTTTTTTTAACTGTTTCTTTTGCTGCACAGAAGCTTTTTATCTTGATGAAATTCCAAAATTCATTTTTGCGTTTGTGTCACTTGCTTTTGGAGATGTGTCTTGAAAGAAGTTACAGTGGCCAGTGTCAAAGAGGTTACTACCTGTATTCTCCTCTAGGATTTTGATGGATTCCTGTCTCACATTGAGATCTTTCATCCATTTTGACTTTATCTTTGTGTATGGTGTAAGGGAATGGTCCAGTTTCATTATTCTATATGAAGCTGTCCAATTTTCCTAGCACTATTTATTGAAGAGACTGTCTTTTTTCCATTGGATATTTTTTTTCCTGATTTCTCAAATATTAGTTGGCCATAGAATTGAGGGTCCATTTCTGGAGCCTCTCTTCTGTTCTCTTGGTCTCTGTGCCTGTTTTTGTGCCAATACCATGCTGTGTTGGTGATCACAGCTTTGTAATAGAACTTGAAGTCAGGCAACGTGATGTGCCCAGTTTTGTTTTTCTTTTTCATGCTTCCCTTGGTGACTTGGGGTCTTTTCTGGTTCCATACAAATTTTAGGATTTTTTGTTCCAGCTCTTTGAAAAATGCCCATGGTATTTTAATAGGGATGACACTGAAAGTGTAAACAACTCTGAGGAGGATAGCCATTTTAACAATGTTTATTCTTCCAATCCATGAGCATGGAATATTTTTCCATCTTTTTGTGTCTTCCTCAATTTCTTTCATAAATGTTCTGTAGTTTCTAGAGTATAGATCCTTGACCTCTTTAGTTAGGTTTATTCCTAGGTATCTTATGGTTTTTGTTACTATTGTGAATGAAATTAATTCCTTAATTTCTCTTTCTACAGTTACATTGTTAGTGTATAGAAAAGCAACTGATTTCTATGCATTGATTTTGTATCCTGCCACATTGCTGAATTGCTGTAGGAGTTCTAATAATTTGGGGGTGGAGTCTTTTGGGTTTTCCACATAAAATTTCACATCATCTGCAAAGAGGGAGAGTTTGATTTCTTCTTTGCCAATATGGATGCTTTTTGTTTCTTTTCGTTGTCTGATTGCTGAGACTAGGAATTCTAGTACTGTTAAACAGTAGTGGTGAGAGTGGGCATCCCTGTTGTGTTCCTTATCTTAAAGGAAAATGATAATGATATTTGCTGTGGGCTTTTCATAGATTTTTTTAATGATATCGAGGAATGTTCCCTCTATCCCTATACTCTGAAAAGTTTTAATCAGGAATGGATGTTGTGTTTTGTCAAATGCTTTTTCTGCATCAATTGAGAGGATCATATGGTTCTTGTGTTTTCTTTTATTGATGTGCTCTACCATGTTGATTGATTTGTGAATGTTGAGCCACCCTTGCATCCCAGTCATTTCAGGCTGATTTCATGGTTGTTCACAGTGGCTTGGTAGATTATCTAGCTAAATTCAGGGACTGGTTGAAACAGAGTCACCCACTTGCTTCTACACTTGGATTTTTTTCGTGATACTTTGAGTACTGAGATTATTTATATTTGGTTGTGTTAGTCATCTGGCCATTGTATTTCATCAGTCCAGTTAGGCTAGAATAGGTTAAATAACGAAAAATGCCCTAAATCTCAGTTTCTTAACATAGGTTAGGTTGATTTTTTTGTTTGTTTCATTTTGTTTTGTTTAGTAAAAGTCTGTTGTAAGTTCAGGGAACTCTCCTGGGCTTGTGATCTCCATCCAGGCCAACAGAGTCTCCTATATCTTGCAGATGTTTTATTCGAAATACATATCCATGGTGGTAAACTCTGCTGGGGAAGACAGAACTAGATCATGTCTCCTTGTCACCAGTTCTGCTTTTCTCCTGACCAGAAGAACCTTGTGTCTCATCTACTTATACCTGAATTGGTCAGAATTAGTCATGTGACCCTGACCAGGTACAAGGAAGCTGAAGAAGCTGAGGAAGCCCTTGGGATATCTGCAGACATCACTGACTGACACAACTAAATCCAGCAACACCTGATTTAAATTGTCTATTTGAAACATTTGCATCAAAAAAGGTAAATATGAAACAGCATTTGCTTGACAGTCACTTGGAAAAAAAAAAGAGTTCTTACAAGAGATTTTTCTTTCATCTGGCACTGAGTTTGAGAGAAGCATGGTGTCATGCTGTCCTCTTTGGCAGGGAAACATTTCTTACTTGTTTTCTCTAACACTTAGAAAGCACTACATTTTGAAGTTCAGGTTTATGTGGAGCTCCTCTATTAGCTTCCCTAAACATCTCCTATCTCCTGTATCATGTAGCATGTGCAGGCAACCCTAAATCTTTACAGTTTGGCAGCTAACCTCAGGTCAAAGTTGATTTTGCCTTTCCAGTTACCCCCTAAGAGTCCTGCTTACAATTTCTTTTGTGAGATCAGTAGATTCCTTATGTTTTTGACAGCTCAACTATACATTTAAGATTATGCTTTAAATTTTTCCTCAACATTTTAACTGTTTCCATCAAGGGCATCATTCAGGCTATCTAATCTGCCATATTATCATAAACAGGAGTCCAGGAGTGATAGAGTTTTAAATTATTTAGTATATTCTTAGTCATATATTATTTAATTTATACCTATAATGTCCCCTTAGTTAAAACCAGGAAGAATTAAGTGTATTAAATTTGAAATAAAACTTAATGAGTAACTTAAAAATGACCATTTTTCTGCAACTGCGCTTTAAGATGACTTATAATAACTCTATAAGTTGCATTCTTTTTGTCAATTAGTATAAAGGTATAAAATCATCTTTAATATTTCAAAAATCTATATTAAAGGGAGAGAATATGATTAACTTTCATTTGAATTTTCATTTAATAATACCAAATAGTTTTCATTTCTTTAATGTTAATTATCCAAAAAACGTGATTGAAAATCCTTTTGTCTTATCTGGTTGTTTGAAGTAAAGCAGATACATAAAAATAGGGCAGTTGATTTTTTTGTAAAACAAAATGAAATAATTGAAGATATAATAACATTTTTGTTGATTTCAATGCAAGAAAACTACCAAACTTACATTACATTTTTATACTTACTAAAAGCAAATATAACATCCTTTAAAATAAATTTGTCAGTAAATAATGCATTTCTCCTGATTTAAATCTAATTAAATCATATTCATCTCCAATTACCTGTGAAAAGTCATGTTAATGTTTTTATATATTGTAAAACTCAATTTATGAATTTTTACTTTTACTTTTATTTTCCATTTTATTTTAAGTTTTTACTTGAGTATAGTTGACATACAATTTTACATTCGTTACAGTGTACAACACAGTGATTCGACATCTCTATATGTTATGCTATGTTCACAATCTAGAATATTTTAATTTACTCATGCTTAATAAATTTCATGGCAGAAAAAAACACAAATGATTAAAGCGATTCCTATGGAGTTCAGAGGATTATGGATAACAACAGAAAGAGTCTAAGAACTCAAACAGAATGGAAAAACTGCTGTCCTTGAGTCCAGGTGAAATTGAGAACAGGGAAAGTGAATGCCTTCCAGTCGGGAGCAACAGGGGGCAAAGAGAGTTGCTGAGTCATCCTAAAGGTGGGAAATGAAATTGTCTTCACACCCACAGGGACAATAAGATAACTCAGGTGTTAGACCTGAATTGACTGCACTGTATCTTGATCTAGTCTCTTATTTTCCTAAGACTTTATTTTCCATGGTGGGGTGAGGGAGGGGAAAAAGTGGAAGGTGGGTGTATGTGGGGGAATCCAGCATCTGGCAAGCCTATTCTCATTTCTGCTCTTTACAATAGACACCTTCCCCTGCCCCTGCTTTAATTTTCTTCCAGCTTTACTGAGCTATAAGTGACACACATTTTATAAATTTAAAGTGTAAATGTGTTGATTTGATAGATACTATAATATGATTACCACTATAGCATTAGCTACTCATCAAGTCACATAATTACCATTTTTTTTTTTGTGATTGGAACATTTAAGATTTGCTCTTGCAGCAACTCTCAAGTCTGACAGTCTTGTTAACTATAATCACAAATGTTGTGCTTTAGGAAATACCCAGAGCTTTTTCCTCCAGTTGGAAATTTGTTCTCTTTGACCAACATCTCTGCAAGCCCTTGGTAACTACATAAGTGACGTCATACAATATTTGTCTTTCTCTGTTTGACTCATTTCATTTAGCATAATACACTAAAGGTCCATCCACATTAGATGCCCATTTATTTAATTTAACCCAAGTGTGTCTTACTGGTTTTTTTGTTTGTTTGTTTGTTTGTGTGTGTGTGTGTGTGTGTGTGTGTATGTGTGGTAAATCTAAGAAAAGCTTAGCAGAAGTTAAAAGAATCAGATCAGGGAGGAGTCAAGATGGCGGAGAAGTAGGAGGCCAAGACTGCTTCAGCTAGCCGGAGATCAGCTAGATAGCTTATCTAAAGATTGCAAACACCTGAAAATCCATCGGCAGATCGAAGAGAAGAAGAACAGCAATTCTGGAAACAGAAAAACAACCACTTTCTGAAAGGTAGGACCGGCAGAGAAGTGAATCCAAAGCGACAGGAAGATAGACCCCGGGGTGGGGAGGGGCCGGCTCCCGGCAAGCGGCGGAGCAACGGAGCACAAAATCAGGACTTTTAAAAGTCTGTTCCGCTGAGGGACATCGCTCCAGAGGCTAAACCGGGACGAAGCCCACGCGGGGTCAGCGTGGCCTCAGGTCCCGCAGGGTCACAGAAGGATTGGGGGTGTCTGAGTGTCGCAGAGCTTGCCGGTATTGGAACGGGAAAGCCGGCTACAGAGACAGAGCCGACAGTAAGCTCACAGCTCCGAGTTACCTTGAACTGGTCGCAGGCTCGGTGAGCTCGGAGCGCGGCCGGAGGTCAGGCAGACGGGAGTAACTGGCGCTGTTCTCTGAGGGCGCACTGAGGAGTGTGGCCCCGGGCTCTCGACTCCTCCGGGCCGGAGACCAGGAGGCCGCCATTTGTATTCCCGTCCTCCAGAACTCTACGGAAAGCGCTCAGGGAACAAAAGCTCCTGAAAGCAAACCCGAGCGGATTACTCACCCCGGCCCCCTGGTAAGGGCGGTGTAATTCTGCCTGGGGCAAAGACACTTGAGAATCA